>NW_028281091.1:0-190000 GCF_059751285.1 Brachycentrus maculatus
AAGGGCCATTTAAGTCACTTTTGCTTGGCAACAAAATAAACATCAATGCAGTTAGTCATTTTTACCAAGTCAATATATTATACTTCCAAGTTTAAAATCCTTTGGGATGTTTTTCGGGGCAATATTAAGCTAGTAAGATATCAAATAGTCATTGACCACGTTTTTGTAAAAAAATGCACTTGGTCACTTTCTCCTGTATGACTACTATATATAATAATAAATAATAAAACCCTTATCCGCACCCAATGGTGCATAGGGCACTGCATCAGTATATAAATTAAACGCAGTGTTATCTTGATCGTTTACACATGAAGGAAAGGTGATCAGCCCTCCGCCTCAGGTACCAGTCACTACTATATATAAATATATTTAAGTATTACCTCTTCTGGAGTGAATTCTGGAAGGCGCGATCTCCTGAAACCCTGTTCCCTGCTCCTCTTAGCGACTCTCTCCTTCATTACTGAAGGATAGTCCCCAGATTTGGAGAAAATTGGGTGGGCAAACCATCCGAGCTGGCAAATAATACATTTGTATTATTATTCATTCCACCACACACTGTATTATTCACCCTACGGGACATAATATGAAGCTCACTCCTTTCAACAACGTCATATATCAAAACACTTTTCGGGAGAACGTTTTTAAATTGTTGGGTAATATATTCAAAATAAAACAAGGTTTTTGTTGGATTGAATTGAATGAATGAATAGTGTTTGATAATGTCCTAAGAAGACGAACGCGTCACGTATTAAGATATACATAAATAAATGTAGAATTCAATCCAACAAAAACCTTGTTTTATTTTGGATACATCACCCAACAATTCAATATGGAATTCTACCAACTGTCTGCAGTTACAATAAATATGTTTAAAGTTTAAAAATATAATAAAATGTATTAAAAATAAATATCAAGCCACTTATTGAACTTTTTACTGTGCAACAGATCTTTTTAGGTAAAACCTGAAGGTTTTTTCTCCATTTTAAAATATTTAGTATATTTAAAAAATTAATTAAACAATACATTTTCTTCAAAATGTAAAAACAACACTTTCTGCCCTGTAGCGGGTAAATATTAAGTTAAAAATATGCCGCTTTTGCTGGGATATAGTACATTTTGTGGGCATTCCGAAAACATGCACAACTGAAAATTGTCGATTTTTGATATATGACGTTGTTTAAAGGAGTGAGCGATATCTATGCTATCGTCTCAATTTGATCTATCATTTTATATGAGAGAAGATGAAAGTCTAAGTGACCTAAATTTTGGCTGTCTTAAGTGGTCACTTAATGGATTGTTCACCCTGTGGATGATATTCAGTTTTTTTTTGAGAACTTGGACGTTTTTCTAATCAAATAGGGTGTTTAACAAATCAAATTCAACGTTTTTAAATTTTTTTAAAAATTTTATTTTATTTTTTAAAATCTAAATTCGTTTTACAAACCAAATTGTACGTTTTACAAACCATATTGTAATTGGACGTTTTTCAAAACAAATTGGACGTTTTACAAACCAAATTATACGTTTTACAAACCATATTGTAATTGGTCGTTTTACAAACCAAATTATACGTTTTACAAACAATATTGTAATTGGACGTTTTTCAAAACAAATTGGACGTTTTACAAACCAAATTGTACGTTTTACAAACCATATTGTAATTGGACGTTTTTCAAAATAAATTGGACGTTTTACAAACCAAATTGTACGTTTTACAAACCATATTGTAATTGGACGTTTTTCAAAACAAATTGGGCGTTTTATAAACTTAATTGGACGTTTGACAAACCTAATTGTACGTTTTACAAACTAAACTTGACGTTTTACATACCAAATTGGACTTTAACAAACCATATTAGACGTTTAAAAACCAAATTGTTTAGCAAATCAACAATCGGCTTAACAATCGGCGGGTATGTATGAGGAGATGCATGAACGTGGAAGAGGCGAAGAATGTTTGCAATGACAGAGTGGTGTGGCGCTCTATTCTCTCTGCCTACCCCTGCGGGGAAGTGGCGTGATGGTTAGTTAGGTTTTTTTTTAGCAAATCAAAATAAACGTTATTTTTAACATCTCATCAAAGATGAAGAAGAATATGGAAATCTGGGCATTAACGGGGCTGACGACCGTCATAGGCTGGTTTAAGTGATCACTTTACACACGTGTAACATTCACCAATTGTACCCATTATTGACAACCACACTACTCAAATTCTTGGAAGTTCTATATATATTAATTAATTTAGAAACCTTGTTCTTGAATCACTAGAACTTCACTAGAGTCATCTATTAAAAATAATATGAAAATAACTCCTGTAATTGGAGATTATCCAGATTTTGTGAACAAGTATTTGGACACACTCAAAACGTTGTAAAATAGACGTTTATCAATTAAAATTATACGCCTTGGAGATTAAATTGGATGTTTTATAAATCAATTTGAACGATTTCAAACCAAAATGGACGTTTTACAAAACAAATTGGACGTTTAACAAAATAAATTGTACATTTTATTGTATTTTACAAAAACGTTTCTCAAAATTGTTTGAATCTAGCTAGATTTGCATATAGTATACCTCGAATTGTCGCCCTCTCTCGGACAGCTCCAGGTCTGCGTCAGTCGTGGCTTCGTACCAATCTCCGTTCAAAGTCAGAGCGATTTTTCCTGTAAAAACCATTTTACGCATTAGTTTTGTACTAGTACAGGTGGCGCAAAATAAATCACCCTATCAAAAGATGTTATAATTTTGACAGTACGTCAATCATATTTGATATTTGTGAAGTAGACAGCTGCAGTATGCAGTGTGCAAAAGCTGTACCTTTTTGGTGGACAAATTACCGTTCAAACACAGCAAAGGCTGTATTCTTTTCTGTTGGGCATAATACCGTTCGCTTTTTCGGGTGGTCAAATTACATAGCATTCAAACGCAGCAAAGGGTTTACATATTTGGGAAGTCAAAATACCCTCCACATAAAGCAAAGTTTGTACCTATGTGGGTGGACAAATTGCTATTTGTGCAAAACAAAAACTTTAACCCTTTTGGATGGTTAAATCACCGTTCGAACACAGCAAACGCTGTGCCTTTTTGGGTGGTCAAATTGCTGTTCAAACACAGCAAAAAAATAGCACCTTTTTGGGCAGCCAAAATACCCTTCACAGAAAGCAAAGATTGTACCTTTTTGGGTTGCAAAATTACATTTCACAGAAAGCAAAGATTGTTCCTTTTTGGGTAGCCAAAATACACATCACAGAAAGCAAAGATTGTACCTTTTTGGGTTGCCATATTACACTTCACAGAAAGCAAAGATTGTACCTTTTTGGGTAGCCAAAAAACACTTCACAGAAAGCAAAGATTGTACCTTTTTGGGTTGCCATATTACACTTCACAGAAAGCAAAGATTGTACCTTTTTGGGTAGCCAAAAAACACTTCACAGAAAGCAAAGATTGTACCTTTTTGGTTAGCCAAAATACACTTCACAGAAAGCAAAGATTGTACCTTTTTGGGTCGCCAAAATACACTTCACAGAAAGCAAAGATTATACCTTTTTGGGTGATCAAATTACTATTCAAACACAGTAAAGACTGTACCTTTTTGGTTGATCAAATCACTGTTCACAGAAAGCAAAGACTGTACCTTTTTGGGTAGGTCTGAAGACCTTGTCGTACAGGCGGTAGGCCTTGGCGTGGGCGCGAATCAGGGTGTGGGCGCAGAGGTAGTCGGCGGTGCCGGAGAAGTTCAGGGCCGGCGCTCGGCGCGTGGTGCCATAACCGCCCTGGCACACCTCGTAGGGCTCGTTGAACGTCAGCCAGGTCTTGACCCGGTCGCCGAAAATGGTGAACACCGTTTTAGCGTAGACTGGAATAAAAAAATGTATATATCGTAGTCGTACAGGAGAAAGTGACCAAATACCGAAACGTAAAATGTTCAGGAGGACCATTTAAGTCACTTTTGCTTGGCAGCAAAATAAACATCAATGCAGTTAGTCATTTTTAACAAGTCAATATATTATACTTGCAAGTTTAAAATCCTTTGGGATGTTTTTCAGGGCAATATTAAGCTAGTAAGATATCAAATAGTCAATGATCACGTTTTTACAAAAAAATACTCTTGGTCACATTCTCCTGTATGACTACGATATATTAATAAAATATTTTTATCTCGTTTTATTTAATAAATTCAATAAAATTATTTGAGACCGATCAGTTTCACTCAATTCACCTTTTTTTCATTTTAATATAAAATTATCAAGAATTAAATATCAAACGTTTGGGCACACTCAATGTATCAAAACTTTGGATAGTATTAAAAAATTAAAAAATCAGGCACACCTACTCTAGGTATTGTTGGGCACATTTGAAATATCGTAACTTTGGAAAAAATCAAATATTTAAAATTTACACATACTGAAAGTATTTTTGCACTCCCTCAATATTTCAAAAAGTTGGACACTCAAAATACCGAAAATTTGAAATTTTCCAAAAATTTGCACGATCAAATTTTTCAAAATATATGTAAAAAATTTGGGCGCATAAAAAAAAAGAAAATTTGGGCCTCCTTAAGGTACGAATATTTGGGCACACTCATATAACAATAATTTGGGTGCACTTAATTAATATATTATAAATTTGGGCCCATTATGAATATCATAAATTTGGGCGCACGTTGAATATTTAAAATTTGGGCTCACTTCTAATATCGAAAATTTGGGCCCACTAAAAGTACGAATATCTGGGCGCTCTCATAAATCAAATATTTAAGCGCACTAAAAATATTATAAATTTGGACGCAATAAAAATATCGTCAAAAAATTGGGCGCAGTTAAAATATTTAAAAAAATGGGCGCACTTCAAATATCGATATTTTGAATACATTCTAACATAAAAATGGGCACACGTGAAATATCGTTAATTTGGGCGCACTTCAAATATCGTAAGTTTGGGCGCACTTCAAATATCACAGTATTCATCCTTGGTCCACTCACGCTCAAAGAAGTCCGCTATGAGCGGGTTGGCCCAGCCGCCGAGCTCCTGCAGCTTCTGCGGCAGGTCCCAGTGGTACAACGTGACGATGGGCTCTATCTTGTGCCTGAGGAGCTCGTTCACCAGGTTGTTGTAGTAGCGGACGCCGTCCTTGCTTATCTTGTTGTCGAATCCTGTCGGGAGGAGCCTGGTCCAAGAGAAGGAGAACCTGCGAGAGAGGGAGAGAGATAAAGATAAGATAGAGAGAGATAAATATAAGATAGAGAAATATATGGATAAGATAGAAAGAGATAAATACAAGATAGAGAGATAATGATAAGATAGAGATAAGATGAGATAGTGAGAGAGATAAAGATATAATAGAGAGAGATAAGATGAGATAGAGAGAGATAAAGACAAGATGGCGAGAGAGATAAAGAAAATACAGAGAAAGATAAAGATAAGATAGAGAAAGATAAGATGAGATAGAAAGAGATTTAAAGATAAGATAAAGAGAGATAATATGAGATAGAGAGAGAGATGAAGATAATATAGAGAGAGATAAAGACAAGATAGGGAGAGAGATAAAGATAAGATAGAGAAAGATATAGATAAGATAGAAAGAGATAAAGATAATATAATGAGAGGGATAAGGATAAGATAGAGATAGAGATAGATATAGATAAGATATGAAGATAGAGTTTCCCAATCTGTGGTGAGCGAAACAATGCATTGATTGACTAAGATAATTTCTTCTTCTTCAAACCGCACCCCGATGGTGCATAGGGCACTGTATCATATGAACGCAGTGTCATCTTGATCGTTAACACATGAAGGAAAGGTGATCAGCCCTTCAGGCACCAGCCCAGGGTAATATTAAATAAATATTGGAGCGAAAAAATCACATATATTTATTTGACCCCTCGCCTGGGAATCGAACCCGGGACCTCCAGAGCGGTAGCCGAGCGTGCTGACCATCACACTACGGAGGCGGACAATTGACACCTTCAATGTTTTCGACCGCGTCTCGGAGAGAGTTTCACAAATTGGTGAACCGATGGCAGCGCCGTCGGCCGAAGTTACCTGTAGAAGTCGACTCCCAGGTCGCGCAGCAGCCTGACGTCCTCCATGTAGTTGTGGTAGGAGTCGCAGGCTATGTCACCGTTCGACCCGTCTTCTATCATGTCGGGCTGTGTGTGCGTGAAGCGGTCCCATATGTTCTCAGATTTATCTGCGCAGGACACAGATTGTTAAATAACTAGCTGACTACCAGCAGGGGTAGGCAGAGAGAATATAATGCAGATTGAAAAAAATCATTTCTTTGGAAGACAAGGTGTGTACTGAGAATGTTACACAGGTGTGTGATGAGTTTACGTTACACAGGTGTGTGATGAGAACGTTACACAGGTGTGGTGAGAACGTTATACAGGTGTGTGATGAGAACTTTACATAGGTGTGTGATGAGAATGTTACACAGGTGTGGGATGAGAACGTTACACAGGTGTGTGATGAGAACGTTACACAGGTGTGTGATGAGTTAACGTTGCACAGGTGTGTGATGAGTTAACGTTATACAGGTGTGTGATGAGTTTACGTTACACAACTGTGTGATGAGAACGTTAAACTGGTGTGTGATGAGAACGTAAACAGGTGTGTGTAGAGAACGTAAACAGGTGTGTGTTGAGAAAGTTACACAGGTGTGTAATAGGTTTACACTACACAAAATAGGGGCAGAGGAAGACCGATTGATTCAAGAGGCAATCTAAAAAAGTATATTCTTACCTGATACATTCCAGGCTCCCTCGATTTGGTATGAAGCAGTCGCAGTGCCAAATTTGAAGCCTTCCGGAAATTTCCGGATGTTGTACTGTACCGTTATGTCGGAAGCTCTGAAACAGAAGGCAATGTTACTATCTAACCGTCACGCAGCTCCCCGCAGTGGTAGGCAGAGAGGACAGAACGCCGCACATATCTGGCTTTACAGGCAAACCTTAGCCTCTTTCTCTTTCGTGCGTCTCATACATGCCCGCCGATTATTTACACTCCTTACCCAAGAATTTGAAATATATGATCGTGTCTTGTAGTTTTTTCGGTATTTTTCTGCTTCTATTGTCTCTTCTTCTATCACTCACTCGATTCACACGCCCAAACTATCTCAACACACAAATATTGATATCAATATATCGTAGTCGTACAGGAGAAAGTGACCAACGTAAAATGTTCAGGAGGGCCATTTAAGTCACTTTTGCTTGGCAACAAAATAAACATCAATGCAGTTAGTCATTTTTACCAAGTCAATATATTATACTTACAAGTTTAAAATCCTTTGGGATGTTTTTCAGGGCAATATTAAGCTAGTAAGATATCAAATAGTCAATGATCACGTTTCTGTAAAAAATGCACTTGGTCACTTTCTCCTGTATGACTACGATATATATATATATATATATATATATATATATATATATATATATATATATATATATATATATATATATATATATATATATATATATATATATATATATATATATATATATATATATACACACATATATACATATATATATATATACATATATATACATATATACATATATATATATATATAAATATATATATATATATATATATATATATATATATATATATATATATATATATATATATATATATATATATATATATATATATATATATATATATATATATATATATATATATATATATATATATATATATATATATATATATATGTAAAGGGTCCGCCAAATAACTTTTTTTTTTCAAAAACAGGGCGCAAAACATCGAGTGTAGCTTCGGCTGTGTGGCACGTAGCGCCGTCCTGTTGAAACCAAATGTTGCCAATATCCTCCTCTTCAATTTTTGTGAACAAAAATCCGTTCAACATGGCCCGATAACGATCGCCATTGACTGTAACGGCCACTCCTTGCTCATTTTCAAAGAAAAATGGCCCAATTATGCCTCTGGACCAAAATCCGCACCAAACAGTGACTCGTTTTGGGTGTACCGGCTTTTCAATGTATGCGTGCGGGTTTTCTGTGCCCCAAATACGACAATTTTGCTTGTTTACATACCCGCCAAGATCAAAATGAGCTTCATCCGAAAAGATGATTTTTTTGGCAAAATCGGCATCTTCTGTAAGTCGATCGCAGGCCCACTCAGCGAAGCGAAAACGCATTGGATGGTCAGTTGGCTTCAACTCCTGAACCAATTGGACTTTGTATGGCGTCATACCAAGGTCTTTATGCAAAATTCGTCTCAATGATGTCTCCGAAATGTTCAATTGTTGAGAACGACGGTGAATTGATGTTGATGGCGCTTCACGCACACTTTCTGCCACAACATCGATATTCTCGGGTGTACGCACTGTTTTTGGCTTTTCACGCTTTGGTTTATCGATGAGGATGCCAGTTTCTTTCACTTTTTTCACAAGATAACGAACATACGGAGCTGACGGTGCTTCTCTTCTTCCAAAAACCGTACGCAATTTTCGCACACATTCTGCAACATTACCATGATTTTCAAAGTAATGTCGCAATATTTCCCAGCGTTGTTCAAGCGTATACACAACCATATTCGCTCAGCGGAAGGATAAAACTAATTATCTGTCAAATCAGACATGAGCTAAGTGTTACCATTCACGAAATAAGCACTAGTTGAAAAAAAAAACTTTAGATGGCGGACCCTATATATATATATATATATATATATATATATATATATATATATATATATATATATATATATATATATATATATATATATATATATATATATATATATATATATATATATATATATATATATATATATACACATACTCGTTGGTGGTAATAACCTATCGTCGCGTATATACAGGGAGATGCACGACTCACGGATCGGTGTGGCGTTCTATTCTCCCAGCCTACCCATGCGGAGAACGGCGCGATGGCTAGTTGTACATTTTAATTTCTACATCAGATATTTTAAAGCCTCTCCCAATTATAGCCGTTAATTATTTCGGTTCAGATCGACCGTGGCGTTGACCTCAGTTCGTGACTGGACTTCACGTCTGTGACGTCATCGTCATGTTGCCAATCGTGATACATGGGCCATGTGTGGTCTTCCGGTAAAACCATTGCAAAAAATCCCATCACATAAACCATATGACGCAAATTAGCTGTCTTGGCTCACGTGCGAGGAAAGAACGGTAAAAGTCTACGTAATCGGAGGGCGTGTACGGCTAGATAGATGTATCAATGTTACGTAAAGAATGAAAATAAAAGGAGTATATGTCGGGACGGGTGAATGTGGCGTTCTATCCTCTCTGCCTACCCCTGTAGAGAATCGATGTGGTGGTAGCAGTAATGGTAGTAGGAAGGGAAAATTTTATGAGGTGAATGTAGCTGCTAATTGGAGCAGTGGAAGACCGAGGTTAGCTTGGCACGATCGAGTTGATAAACTCGATCATGCCAATATTTCATATCTTGGGCTGATTAGGTCAGGAGTGGGAATACAAGATAGGATGGTGTGGCGTTCTATTCACTCTGCCTACCCCTGCTGGGAAACGGGGTAATGATAATAGCAGTAGTGTAGTTATAAGAACGGTAAAACACATTTACGAGGTTTGTGTGTTTGGGAAGTACATATCGCTCACTCCTTTCAAGAACGTCATAAATAAAAAATCATCCATTTTCAGTTGTGCGTGTTTTCGGAATGCCCAGAAAATGTACTATATCCCAGCAAAAGCGGTATATTTTTAACTTAATATTTGCCCGCTACAGGGCAGAAAGTGTTGTTTTTGCATTTTGAAGAAAAGGTATTGTTTAATTATTTTTTTAAATATACTAAATATTTTTCAAATGGAGAAAAAACCTTCAGGTTTTACCTAAAAAGATCTGTTGCACAGTAAAAAGTTCAATAAGTGGCTTGATATTTGTTTTTAATACATTGTATTATATTTTTAAACTTTAAAAACGTTCTGCTGAAAAATCAAGTTTTTTGATTTATGACGTTGTTGAAAGGAGTGAGCGATATGTCTTGTAGCCTTGTACGAGGATGGCACTGCTTGGCTTATTTTCATCTCGGTTTGGCATCTATTAAGGTGTTAAACAGGGATGTGTGATGTCACCGTGTCTGTGTAATATATACATATTCCATGAAATAACTGAAAGATTTAAATATTGTATGAATTTTGTATATTTGGGCAGTGCGTCTTATAGCCTTGTACGAGGATAGCTCTGCTTGGCTTACTTTCATCTCGGTTTGGCATTTCTATAGGTGTTAAACAGGGATGTGTGATGTCACAGTGGGTATATAATCTATACATATTGCATAAAATAACTGAAAGACTTATATATTGGATGCATTTTGTATGTTTGGGCAGTACGTCTCGTACGAGGATAGCACTGCTTGGCTTATTTTCATCTCGGTTTGGCATTTCTAAAGGTGTTAAACAGGGTAGTGTGATGTCACAATGGGTATATAAGCCATAAATATAAATTAAATTAAAGAACTGCATCGATAATATGAACCATCACCGATCTATGCACGCTCGATTGGGTTTCCGCCTGGACGATCTCCGCGGCTACCATTTTAAATTCAAGGGCAGGATTTTTTTCGCTAATAATTATTTAATAAGGAAAAAATTGTGCTCGTACAAATACCATCGCAAAGCGCAATTATTTTATTGTACTTCCTGATGTATTTCCTGACATTCGCTCTTTCCTCTTGAAAACCAAAACAAACCATTTATGAAGCATTTTCATATTATCATATATATCAGAGTATCATATCAGAGTCGTAACAATCGGCGGGTATGTATGAGGAGATGCATGAACGTGGAAGAGGCGAAGAATGTTTGCAAGGACAGAGTGGCGTGGCGTTCTATTCTCTCTGCCTACCCCTGCGGAGAAGCGGCGTGATGGTTGTTTAGTTAGTTATTTCGATTTAATTAGATACTAAGTTTTCAAAAATAGCTTATCAACTTAAATTATCAATTGTTATTAATACGTTTTGTATACCATATAACGACAATACTTGTATTATCATTCTTAGTAGGTACTAAGTTTTCAAAAATAGCTTATCAACTTAAATTATCAATTATAATTAATACGTTTCGTATATAATGACAATACTTGTATTATCATTCTAAGTAGGTACTAAGTTTTCAAAAACAGCTCATCCACTTAAATTATCAATTGTAATTAATACGTTTCGTATACCATATAACGACAATACTTGTATTATCATTCTAAGTAGGTACTAAGTTTTCAAAAATAGCTTATCCACTTAAATTATCAATTGTAATTAATACGTTTCGTATATAACGACAATACATTTTTTATCATTCTAAGTAGGTACCAAGTTTTCAAAAATAGCTTGTCAACTTAAATTATCAATTGTAATTAATACGTTTCGTATATAGCGACGATACTTTTATTATCATTCTAAGTAGGTACTAAGTTTTCAAAAATAGCTTATCCACTTAAATTATCAATTGTAATTAATACGTTTCGTATATAATGACAATACTTGTATTATCATTCTAAGTAGGTACTTAGTTTTCAAAAATAGCTTGTCAACTTAAATTATGAATTGTAATTAATACGTTTAGTTTGTAACGACAATACTAAAATTATCATTCTAAGTAGGCACTAAAAAAACTAACTAACCATCACGCCGCTTCTCCGCAGGGGTAGGCAGAGAAAATAGAGCGCCACACCACTCTGTCCTTGCAAACATTCTTCGCCTCTTCCACGTTCATGCATCTCCTCATACATACCAGTAGGCACTAAGTTTTCAAAAATAGCTTTTAATCAATTGTAATTAATACGTTTCGTATTTTTCGTCCAAATACTTGTTCACAAATCTGGATTATCTCCAATTACAGGAGTTATTTTTCTTTTTTTTGACATCTCATCAAAGATGAAGAAGTTTTTATCTAATCTATTATTTAGATAGACAATTCTTTTAGACATAAATGTTACCCGGACAATTTTGCATTTTTTGGAAAATCTACTTACATGGATCTGGCGGATTTGAAAGCAGGCGACACATATCATGATTGGATTCAATTTGGAAAAAAAATACAGACACTAGCTTTGCCTATGTTAGCGATTTTTATATAGGGATATTCCCGGATATTTTTTGTATGCAATGACTTTCGATGTGGGCTTGTATAACAAGTTAAACTAGTTTTTATTAAATTTGGGATTTATTTGTGTAATATATTAGTAGGTCCTAATAAAAAAGGCGTATCTACTAGCTGATGGAATGATAATTCATATAATATATGTATGGTAGGTTTAAACTACAGGATGGTTCAGCAAAAACTGTCCTTTTAAAAATATTTAAATACATTTTTTTATACACATATTTAATATACATATGTACATATATATATATATATATATATATATATATATATATATATATATATATATATATATATATATATATATATATATATATATATATATATATATATAGATATATATATAAATATATAGGCATCTCCCAGTATATAAATATATATATATATATATATATATATATATATATACATGCGATCTCTCAAAAGAATGTATGACAAAACGATGTATGATAGATGTGCGAATAGTGAAATAAGGAAGGAATGCAAAGCTGAGATAAGCACTATCGATAAAATTAAGAAAGGCGTGTTGAGATGGTTTGGACATGTAGAACGAATGAGCGAGGAAAGAACGGTAAAACAAATTTATGAGGCGAATGTTATTGGGAAAAGAAGCAGAGGAAGACCGAGAAAAACATGCCACGATCAGGTATGCCAAATACTTGAAAGTGGTCAGGTTAGGAGTCGTAACAATCGGCGGGTATGTATGAGGAGATGCATGAACGTGGAAGAGGCGAAGAATGTTGGCAAGGACAGAGTGGTGTGGCGCTCTATTCTCTCTGCCTACCCTGCGGGGAAGCGGCGTGATGGTTAGTTAGTTAGTCATATATTATATATATATATATATATATATATATATATATATATATAAATATAAATACATATATATACATATATATACATATATAAACATATATATATATATATATATATATATATATATATATATATATATATATATATATATATATATATATATATATATATATATATATATATATATATATATATATATATATATATATATATATATATATATATATATATATATATATAAATACATATATATACATATATATACATATATAAACATATATATATATATATATATATATATATATATATATATATATATATATATAACAACTTTGTAACCACTTTTTTACTGGTACTTATTCTTCAACCGGTTTCGACATTAAACACGATGACAAGGTTCTTGGCGAAACTGTTTGTAGCAAAAATGTACCAATAAAAAAGTGGTTAAAAACAAAATTGTTTTTATTTTATAAAGTTATAATTTTTTTTTATTTATTTATAAGATTTTTCGTTAATTTTTTATTGCAGTCATTTTGGATCACCCTGTAAAAAGTACAAAAGTAATTAATTTAAATTATATGTACATAATTGGTTGATATTTAGTGCAAAAAAGACAAAAATAATCATGATGTTTTAGACACCCTGTCTTCACAGCGCACTTATATACACTAAGCCACAGCAGAGCTGGCCAACCTGAAAATCAGGCATCTCCCAGTATGTAAAGTAATTCTTTTTTTTTAAAGAGAAATATTTGTTTCTATTATTTACACAAATACAATTTCATACTATTCCTGCAAGCCTAAGCCGTTCATTATTAGAATAATAATAATAATAAACCCCAATGGTGCATAGGGCACTGTGTCATATAAACGCAGTGTTATCTTGATGGTTTTACACATGAAGGAAAGGTGATCAGCCCTCCGCTTCAGGTACCCAGTCCAGGGTAATATTGAATAAATATGACAGTGAAAAAATCCGCCTCCGTAGTGTAATGGTCAGCACGCTCGGCTACCGTTCTGGAGGTCCCGGGTTCGATTCCCAAGGGGGGTAAAATAAATATAAGGGATTTTTTTTAATTTTCACATTATTAGAAAAAGGTATCGAATTGTGGAAGAGTGGGTTCGAACTGAGAATATCTGACTTAAGAGTCCACGACACTAACCACGGGACCACAGCCCGACACTCGATTCGAGTGTCGGGCTGTCGGAAAGGATATTGCATCTAGTAAAAAAATAGGTTTTTCTAACTTAACTAAAAATTCAACTAAATAGCTTACTCAACTCAACCATAGATGCTGTCGAGAACTCACACATGAAGCGACATGTTAATTACACGATTTGTGTGCACTGGAATACACTCAAAATGTCAAATACAAAATGACTCCAAATTGGAGACTATCCAGGTTTGTGAACAAGTATTTAAATACATCCAAAATGATCCATATTCTTCTTCGTCTATGTTGAGATGTAAAAAAAAATATGCACAACTAATTCGTAATTAGAGACAATCCAGAATGTGGACAAGTATTTGGACACACTCAAAATTTTAAAGATAAGAAAGGTGTTTTTTTACCATACCATATATTTTTTATTTTTTTTAATATACAAGAAAAAAATTATGAACGTTACACGTGTGTAAAGTGATCACTTCAAAACCAGCTTTTGACAGGGCCTTAGCCCTGTAAAAACCCAGACTTCCAATTTTTCACCCATGTTGAAGTGTCTAAAAATAATATTTAATTTTTAATTTTTTTTTATTCAAACTCTTATCTGTACCCAAATGGTGCATAGGGCACTGCATCATATAAACGCGGTGTTATCTTGATCGTAAACTCATGAAGGAAAGGTGATCAGCCCTCGGCTTCAGGTACCAGTCCAGGGTAATATTGAATAAATATTAGAGTGAAAAATCACTTATATTTATTTGACCCCCCCTGGGAATCGAACCCGGGACCTCTAGAACGGTAGCCGAGCGTGCTGACCATTACACTACGGAGGCGAACAAAATTTAAAAATAGGTTCAAAATAAATCTAAATACTAAAAACAAGCTTTTGACAGGTTGTAAGCCCTGTAAATACCCATTATCCTTCATTTTTCTTCATCTTTATTATGATATCAATAAAAAAGATCGATATAAATTAATTTTGGTTTTTTGGGCGTCGATGTTAGGTGACCATACCTCTATGGTATTAATTTTTTGCCCTAGCTAGATCGTCGGGCAAAAAAAACTGTAATAATACCGAGTCACCGCATTTGATGGGCAATTAGATCGGGTATTATTCAATCTACAGGCAAAAATCGTTATCAGGTATTAAAAAAAAAAACAAATACAGGTACGTAAAAAGTGAAAAAACGTAAAAAATGGACTTTATAAGTTTTTTTTGTATGGTTTATATATTTGAGCAGTCGAATAATATTCTGTACGGTCAAGTGGTGTAATTAGACGAGTTTAAATTGACAGGTTCACTTCCGTAGCGCAGTGGTTGGCGTGTTTGATTTTTAGGTAGAGATTTCGCGATTAAATCCCATGAAGGTTAAAATAATGGATCGTGTTCATGATGTGTTATAATTGGCTAATAAGTTAATATGAAAAAATACAAGACTATCGGTAACATTCTTATTGAAATCTGTATATAAACAAGGGAGATATGAAGGTTTGAACATTACATATTTTTATAAAACGAAAAACGGACGCCGCTATACGTCATCAAATGTTACGTCATCGGGTGTGTTTTGGGTCCGTATCCCTTTATGTATCTGCTTTATAGAGCTGTAATAGTAGTAGTGTGGATTCGTTTCTGCGACGTCATTCGTTGCCAACTTACGAAAACGGCGTATTTACGAAGGCGAATTTTGCAAAAGAAAATGCTGAATGAAAATATGGATTTTATCGGCTGTTATAAACACTTCCGTCCGCCTCCGTGGTGTAATGGTCAGCGTGTTTAGCTACCGTGCTGGAGGTCCCGGGTTCGATTCCCAGGGGGGTGAAAATAAATATTAGTGATTTTACACTGAAATATTTATTTAATATTACCCTGGACTGGTTCCTGAAGCGCAAGAGTGATCACCTTGCCTTCGTGTAAGTAATGATCAAGATAACACTGCGTTAATTCGATGCAGTGCCCTATGCACCATTGGGTGCGGATAAGGTTATAAGTAAGTAAGTAAATAAACACTTCACGAGTTTAATACAATCCTTTATAGGTTGAGTACGTTAAATTATATATTCAGTTGATTTATGAAATTCTTCTTCTTCTTCAAACCGTTATCCGCACCCCAATGGTGCATAGGGCACTGCATCATATAAATTCACTGTTATCTTGACCGTTAACACATGAAGGAAAGGTGATCAGCCCTCCGCTTGAAGCACCAGTCCAGGGTAATATTTAATAAACATCACTTATATTTTTTGACCCCCCGCGCCTGGGAATCGAACCCGGGACCTCCGGTACGGTAGCCGAGCGGGCTGACCATTACACCACGGAGGCGGTCAAATTTTTCACTTATTTCAACAAAAACAGTTACATTCAGTCAATTTCCTAGAACATACATACATTACAAAAACGCATATAACATATATTTCCTTATACCCGTTCTATTTTACATATGCGATATATATATGGTGGCGCAAAAATAATCACCCAATCGAAAAATATCTCCTATAATTGGAGATAATCCAGATATGTGAACAAGTATTTGGACACACTCAAAATGTTGTAAATAAATTATCTGGTCAAATTATGAGTTAAAATAATTCAAATGAAAATGATATTTTCTGGCGTTTCTCATGTGTGTGATTATAATCCAGGATTCGGACCTCACATACTAATAAAACAGTTTCTGCTCAATAAAAAGCTTCTTTTCATCTCACCAATAGATGTCTCTAGTGAAGTTGTGATTCAAGAACAATGTTTAAAAAATTGGTTCATTTATCGCTCACTCCTTTCAAGAACGTCATAAATCAAAAAACTTGATTTTTCAGGAGAACGTTTTTAAAGTTTAAAAATATAACACAATGTATTAAAAATAAATATCAAGCCACTTATTGAACTTTTAACTGTGCAAAATATCTTTTTAGGTAAAACCTGAAGGTTTTTTCTCCATTTGAAAAATATTTAGTATATTTTAAAAAATAATTAAATAATACCTTTTCTTCAAAAGGCAAAAACAACACTTTCTGCCCTGTAGCGGGTAAATATTAAGATAAAAATATGCCTCTTTTGCTGGGATACAGTACATTTTCTGGGCATTCCGAAAACATGCACATCTGAAAACTGACGATTTTTGATTTATGACATTCTTGAAAGGAGTGAGCGATATATAGACATCCAAGAATTTGAGTAGGGTGGTTGTCAATAATGGGAAGAATTGGTGAATGTTACACGTGTGTAAAGTGATCACTTAAACCAGCTTTTGTCGGTCGTCAGCCCCGTAAATGCCCAGACTACCATATTCTTCTTCATCTTTGATGAGATGTCAAAAAATAATATGGGAAATCGTCACTTGGATTATTATTTTTTTCTTCTTTTAAGTGGAAAACATGGTATCCGTCAAGTGGCTGCCGCCAGTGTTGTATACACAATTGTGCCTGTTTTATTAATTTGTTTGTATACTGCAGCTGTCTTGTTTACAACTGTCAAATATGATTGACGTACGACGCCGTTTGCGAAAATTATGACATCTTTCGATAAGGTGATTGATTTTGCGCCACCCTATATCATCCCAGATTGGTATAATGGTTCGATTCGTAAAGCATTTATATGACTAATATCCGTTATTAAGAGCTGAACGGAGCGCAAAATTTGATATATATAGTAATTATATCTCGAGAATTGAATTTAAAAGTGCAATTTTTAATAATTATAAGGAAATTATCAATTATTTTAGAGTTGTTATAGTTTATAACGCGGTATATCAAGGACATGCCACGTAGAGACGGGTATCGAATCAAAAAACCGAATTAGGCATGGCGACTACTTTTAAAGAAGTCTTTTGAATTACAACATTTTGAGTGTGTCCAAATACTTGTTCACAAATCTGAATTATCTCCAAGTACAGGAGTTATTTTTCATATTATTTTTTGACATCTCATCAAAGATGAAGAAGAATATGGAAGTCTGGGCATTTACGGGGCTGACGACCTTCATAGGCTGGTTCATCACTTTACACACGTGTAACATTCACCCCATTATTGACAACCACATAACTCGAAGTTCTATATATCGCTCACTCCTTTCAACAACGTCATATATCAAAGAAACTTGATTTTTCAAAAGATCGTTTTAAAGAATGTAATAAAATGTATTAAAAATAAATATCAAGCCGCTTATTGAACTTTTTACTGTGCAACAGATCTTTTTAGGTAAAACCTGAATGTTTTTTCTCCATTTGAAAAATATTTAGTATATTAAAAAAAAAAAATCAAACAATACCTTTTCTTCAAAATGCAAAAACGGCACTTTCTGCCCTGTAGCGGGTAAATATTAAGTTAAAAATATGCCGCTTTTGCTGGGATATAGTACATTTTCTGGGCATTCCGAAAACATGCACAACTGAAAATTTATGATTTTTGATGTTTGAAATTGATGAAAGGAGTGAGCGATATATCGCTCACTCCTTTCAAGAGCGTCATAAATCGAAAATCGTCAATTTTCAGTTGTGCATGTTTTCGGAATGCCCAGAAAATGTACTATATCCCAGCAAAAGCAACATATTTTTAACATAAAATTTACCCGGTACAGGGCAGAAAGTATTGTTTTTGCATTTTGAAGAAACAGTATTTTTTAATTATTTCATTAAATATACTAAATATATTTTAAATGGAGAAAAAACCTTCAGGTTTTACCTAAAAAGATATGATGCACATTAAAAAGTTCAATTAGTGGCTTGATATTTATTTTTAATACATTGTATTATATTTTTATACTTTAAAAACGTTCTCCTGAAAATAAACGTTTTTTGATTTATGACGTTCTTGAAAGGAGTTAGCGATGTATTTGAACCAATTTTGATGCGTTGTTCTTGTATCACTAGAACTTAACTAGAGACATCTATTGGTGAGATGAAAAGCAGTTTTGACCAATATCACTGGTCTGTTTTTGGTTGGTCGGAAGATATTGCTTTTTAACGATAAGCCCGATAATGTGCGTATTTATTATCTATACATGAAGTTTATATGGTAAAACCAATATTTTTCCATGACGCATATTGCGATTACCGTTTCTTTTTAAAGGATGTTTTACTGAAGGTAGAGGAAGCAATTTGTGGTCTTATCAAAAGTCGAAACACCTATTGAGTTTGCGATAACTGTGATTCGATAATGTTCCCGCAGGAAGTCGACTGCCAGACCTCAAGATTGCCCGAAAACCGCACAAAATCCGGGTGAAGAAATTCCGCTACCACGCCCCATCCACGCAGGGGTACGCAGAGAGAAATAACGAACTTATTAATACGGCTGTCCAAACTTAAAACGCGGTAAGGGACATTTTTTGTAGTACTTTTTTTTGCATTTTTGGACTTAGTAGAATCTACTTGAAATAGTCCGCCTCCGTAGTGTAATGGTCAGCACGCTCGGCTACCGTTCTGGAGGTCCCGGGTTCGATTCCCAAGGGGGGTAAAAATAAATATAAGTAATTTTTTCACTGTAATATTTATTCAATATTACCATGGACTGGTACCTGTAGCGGAGGGCTGATCACCTTTCCTTCATGTGTAAAACGATCATGATAACACTGCGTTTATAAGACACAGTGCCCTATGCACCATAGGGGTGCGGATAAGGGTTTTTTATTATTATTATAATTAGAATCTACTTGGTCCAAAAATGCAAAAAAATCGTAGTACAGAAAACACAGTAAGGGACATTTTTGTAGTACGTTTTTTTTTGCATTTTTAGACTTAGAATCTACTTAGTCCAAAAATGCAAAAAAACGTACTACAAAGAGCATGTCCCTTACTGTGTTTTGAATTTGGTCAGCCGAATAGCTCTAACGTGCAATGGCAAATAGCCGCAAGTTAAAAGCGGTAGTTTTGAGATAAACGAGATTATTATCCTTCTTCTAACTCTCATTTGCACCCAATGGTGCATAGGGCACTGTATCATATAAACGCAGTGTTATCTTGATAGTTAACACATGAAGGAAATGTGATCAGCCCTCCGCTTCAGGTACCAATCCAGGGTAATATAATGAATAAATATCGAACAAATAAACTAGTTTATAGTTAACTAAAAATGACGCTTTTTGCCAACACATGTATCAAATTAATACAATTTTGCGGCTATTTGGATAATGAATATCTCGGTAGAGGAAAGAGATGGAGCAAAGTCTGTGATTGTATATGATAGAGGCCAGGTATAAGAATGCTTTGGGCCGTGTTACGCCAAACAGCCGCAACTTGAGTTACGGCTAGTTGCCTCTACACATTAGAGCATTTACACATAGAACTAGTAGAACATCTAATTCGTAAAACGAGTAAATATATCATTGCTATATATCATATATGTATATATATATATATATATATATATATATATATATATATATATATATATATATATATATATATATATATATATATATATATATATATATGTATATATATATATATGCATCGTAGTCGTACAGGAGAAAGTGACCAACTAACAAAAGGTAAAATGTGCAGAAGGGCCATTTAAGTCACTTTTGCTTGGCAACAAAATAAACATCAATGCAGTTAGTCATTTTTACCAAGTCAGTATATTATACTTCCAAGTTTAAAATCCTTTGGGATGTTTTCAGGGCAATATTAAGCTAGTAAGATATCAAATAGTCAATGATCACTTTTTTGTAAAAAATGCACTCTCTCCTGTATGACTACGATATATGTATATATATATATATATATATATATATATATATATATATATATATATATATATATATATATATATATATATATATATATACACATATATATATATACACATTTTTTTTAAATTTCTATATTTAAATATAGAAATTTAATTATAATTATAATTAAATAAAAGGCGCTCGGAAGGTTTACATTATTTTAAGGCTTTAGGGGTATGTTTTGAGCATTCTTTCAATTTTGTAATCCCTCTCAAAGTCGCTGGACTTATTTACACACCGATAAACTTATACAACTAAAAGTATGTATATATATATATATATATATATATATATACATATGAATTAAATTAAAACAATATAATTACATACCTTACTGCGCTGAGAAAAACCGTAATTAATACTGTCAAATTTTTCAAAAACATTTTAAAAATAGATCAATTTTTTCCAAATATTTTATGAATTCACCACAAATAATTGTACCAGTAATCAACATATATATATAATTTTTTAACCGATTATAGTATTTACATAACCGACTCTATCGAGCGGTCGCAAATGACTAAGGCCTGCGAATTTAAGTGGAGAATGGCGTCTTGTAGATACGGCATTAGGCTTAAGACAATCATTACTCCATAAGGCCTGTAAATAAAGCAGGGATATGTCCAGATAACAGACCGTCGCGCTGGGACCGCGCTGCGCCAACTCCCATCTCGTCCATATGTCAAATTGTATTATTATTATTGTATTATCTATTATATATGTATTATCAATATGTAATTATATTGTTATACATTATCAATATTATTATTATCATTATTATGTATTATCATTATTATGTATCATCAATATTATTATTATCATTATTATGTATTATCAATATTATTATTATCATTATTATGTATTATCGATATAATTATAATCATTATTATGTATCATCATTATTATGTATCATCAATATTTTTATCATTATTATGTATTATCAATATTATTATTATCATTATTATGTATTATCATTATTATGTATTACCAATATTATTTTTATCATTATTATGTATTATCATTATTATGTATCATCAATATTATTATTATCATTATTATGTATCATCAATATTTTTATCATTATTATGTATTATCAATATTATTATTATCATTATTATGTATTATCATTATTATGTATCATCAATATTATTATTATCATTATTATGTATTATCAATATTATTATTATCATTATTATGTATTATCATTATTATGTATTACCAATATTATTTTTATCATTATTATGTATTATCATTATTATGTATTATCAATATTATTATTATCATTATTATGTATTATCATTATTTTGTATTATCAATATTATTATTATCATTATTATGTATTATCAATATTATTATTATCATTATTATGTATTATCATTATTTTGTATTATCAATATTATTATTATCATTATTATGTATTATCAATATTATTATTATCATTATTATGTATTATCGATATAATTATAATCATTATTATGTATTATCAATATTATTATTATCATTATTATGTATTATCATTATTATGTATTATCAATATTATTATTATCATTATTATGTATTATCATTATTTTGTATTATCAATATTATTATTATCATTATTATGTATTATCATTATTTTGTATTATCAATATTATTATTATCATTATTATGTATTATCAATATTATTATTATCATTATTATGTATTATCAATATTATTATTATCATTATTATGTATTATCGATATAATTATAATCATTATTATGTATTATCATTATTATGTATCATCATTATTATGTATTATCAAAATTATTATTATCATTATTATGTATTATCATTTTTTTGTATTATCAATATTATTATTATCATTATTATGTATTATCAATATTATTATTATCATTATTATGTATTATCGATATAATTATAATCATTATTATGTATTATCATTATTATGTATCATCAATATTTTTATCATTATAATGTATTATCAATATTATTATTATCATTATTATGTATTATCAATATGTATTATCATTTTCTTTTTATTTTTGACATCTCATCAAATATGAAGAAGACGTTTCTTTAGTCAGTCAATTTCCTAGAACATACCTACGTACATTACAAAAACGCATATCGCTTACTCCTTTCAAGAACGTCATAAATCAAAAATCGACAATTTTCAGATGTGCATGTTTTCGGAATACCCAGAAAATATACTATATCACAGTAAAAGAGGCATATTTTTAACTTAATATTTACCCGCTACAGGGCAGAAAGTGTTGTTTTTGCATTTTGAAGAAAAGATATTGTTTAATTATTATATTAAATATACTAAATATTTTTCAAATGGAGAAAAAACCTTTAGGTTTTACCCAAAAAGATCTGTTGCATAGTAAAAAGTTAATAAAGTGGCTTGATATTTATTTTTAATACATTGTATTATATTTTTAAACTTTAAAAAACATCTCCTGAAAATAATAAATAATAAAACCCTTATCCGCACCCCAATGGTGCATAGGGCACTGTGTCATATAAACGCAGTGTTATCTTGATCGTTTACACATGAAGCAAGGGTGATCAGCCCTCCGCTTCAGGTACCAGTCCACGGTAATATTGAATAAATATTACAGTGAAAAAATCACTCATATTTATTTTACCCCCCTTGGGAATCGATCCCGGGATCTCCAGCGTGCTGACCATTACACTACGGCGGCGGACAATCTCCTGAAAAATCAAGTTAAAATATTTGACGTTGTTGAAAGGAGTGAGCGATATGTTGGAGATGTGAAAATGATACGAAGCGATGTTGGAACATTACCGAAGTGGCCCGTGCGGTAACAATGCCGAAGGAGGCGATACCGAGAATTCGAGGTTTACCTGTCAGCGGTAAGGCTTGCTTTATAGTTGGTTTTTACAGAGGATATGTAACGTATAGTTACATGAGCCGCTCGTCGGGTGGAAGCAAGTTGTGGTAGCGCTTGCGGTCGGAGGAAGTGGATGTTTTAACTGTTGAGGTTAACCTCTTTAGCTCCGGACATTGCAACAATTAATTAATTATTTTTTTGTGTATGTATATCATTTCAACCTATCGTCTTTGCAGGCTGTCGGAGTCAGGTCTCTTCGTCCTCAGGCTGTAGGTCCTTCTGTCATATACAACGTCACCTAGGCCATGCCTTGGGATCATGTTATCTCTCTGCAGCATCCTTGAATCTCTGGTCTTCCTCTAGATGCCTTTCTATGGCGATATATATAAATATATATATATATACATATATATATATATATATATATATATATATATATATATATATATATATATATATATATATATATATATATATATATATATATATATATATATATTTATATATGTATATAAATATATATATATATATATACATATATATATGTATATATATATATATATATATATATAAATATATATATATATATATATATATATATATATATATATATATATATATATATATATATATATATATATATACATATATATATATATATATATATATATATATATATATATATATATATATATATATATATATATATATAATATATATATATATATATATATATATATATATATATATATATATATATATATATATATATATATATATATATATATATATATATACATATATATATATACATATATATATATATATATATATATATATATATACATATATATATACATATATATATACATATATATATATATATATATATATATATTATATATATATATATATATATATATATATATATATATATATATATAGATATATATATGTATAGAACGCCATACCAACCTGTCTTTGCAAACAATCCTAGCTTCTTCCACATTTCGTGCATCTCTTCATACATTCCCGCTGATTATTGACACTCCTGACCTGTTTGGGCCCGACTGTTTCAATTAGATTATACATATATTATAGTTGTTCTTCGGTATACCTTCACTTCTACTGCTACTACCGTGTCACAATTTCCCCGTAGTGGTAGGCAGAGAGATTAGAACGCCACAATAATGTTATCAAGCAATATTTCGCGTTCAAGCATCTCCTCATACTTAATCGCCGATAATTACAACCCATGACCTATGCGGGCCCAAGTATTTGAAACACGTTAAATCATGTATCGAACCCGGGACCTCCAGAACGGTAGCCGAGCGTGCTGACCATTACACTACGGAGGCAGACTCGATTCCCAAGGGGGGTAAAATAAATATAAGTGATTTTTTCACTGTCATATTTATTCAATATTACCCTGGATTGGTACCTGAAGCGGAGGGCTGATCACCTTTCCTTCATGTGTAAAATGATCAAGATAACACTGCGTTTATATGACGTAGTGCCCTATGCACCATTGGGCTGCGAATAAGGGTTTTATATTATATTGTATAAATCAGAGTATGCAGAGAGGATTGAACGCCACATCAATCTGTCATTCACATATCTCTTGACTCGTGATTCTATAGATAATTGTTTCAAATACATAATGCCAAGCTATTCTTCTCAGGTTTTACTGCTACTACTGAGTCCCAATTGCCCTGCAGGCGTAGGCAGAAAGAATAGAACGCCACACCAATATTTATTAGGCAATCTTCTCAAACATACTCGTTGATTATTCCCACTCCGGACCTGACACGCCCGAGTATTTGACATACTTGATAATACCAAGTTTTCCTCGGTCTTCCTCCATTCCTATTTTTACCACTTTTGAAATATTACTATTCAAATGAACGAACGAAAGAAAGAACGGTAAAACAAATTTATGAGGCGAATGTGAGTGGAAAAAAGAGCAGAGGAAGACCGTGAAAAACATGGCACGACTGATCGTGTATCAAGTATTTGGCATACCTGAGTATGCCAAATACTTGAAAGCGGTCAGGTTAGGAGTCGTAACAATCGGCGGGTATGTATGAGGAGATACATGAATGTAGAAGAGGCGAAGAATGTTTGCAAAGACAGAGTGGTGTGGCGTTCTATTCTCTCTGCCTGCCGCTGCGGGGAAGCGGCGTGATGGTTAGTTAGTTTTTTTTCTATTCAAATGTTTTTTTTCATTAAAAGTGGTTTTATTTTTTGAGAAAATATGATATTTTTAATGTTTTTTTAAAAAATATTATGAAAAACAGTCTTGATATAAAAAAATCGGTTAAATTTTTTATCAAAATGGTATTTATTACTTGATTTTTTTTAAAAAATCAATTTCTTTTTATTTAGGCTAAAAGCTCTAAAATATGCATAATCCGAGATGGCGGATGACACAACAGGGTTAGGGTCCCGAAGATCTGGTCCCTAGACTACCAAGGCCATGATGACCTCGGCGACGAAGGCCTTAGTGACGAATCAGAATTTGCGCCGCGCGGGAGTCGAACTCGAGACGTGACGCGCGTTGCCATCCACTCGACTGCGATACTGTACATATGGTGCTTGTGATTAGTTTGCAATATCTATGTATTGTATTTATGGATTGGATCCGTTTTATTGAATGTACGCGGTGGGGTGTGACTCTTAGCCAACTGTGACGCCCATAGATGTGATGTGGCTGAGTCGACACATCTCTATTACAATTTTTTCATTTATATTGTATACTGCTAGTTGAATCCAGCCTTGTGTTGCTTTTACTATAGACCTATATAGAGCATTTGACTATTAATATATATTATATATATATATATATATATATATATATATATATATATATATATATATATATATATATATATATATATATATATATATATATATATATATATATATATATATATATATATATATATATATATATATATATATATATATATAAATAAATTTATATATATATATATATATATATATATATATATATATATATATATAAATATATATATTTATATATATATATATATATATATATATATATATATATATATATATATATATATATATATATATATATATATATATATATATATATATTTCACTTTAGGCCTTTAAAGCATTTTACTATTTACATATCTACTGTAGACCTATAAAGAACTTTACTATAGACCTATATAGCACTTTACTGTAGTCCGATATAGATTTTACTATAGACCTATATATCACTTTACTATAGACCTATATAGCACTTTACCATAGGCCTATATAGCACTTTACTGTAGTCCGATATAGATTTTACTATAGACCTTTATAGCACTTAACTGTAGACCTATATAGCATTTTACTATATACCTATATAGCACTATACTGTAGACCTATATAGCACTTTAATATAGACATATATAGCAGTTAACTATAGATCTGTATAGCACTTAACTATAGACTTACATAACATTCTACTATGAACCTTTATAGCACTTTACTAAAGACCTGTGTAGCATAATACATTTTTATATCATTTTACCTGCATAGTAGTTTCCTATAAACCTACTTTATACACCGTTTTACTATAGACCTAAATAGCAGTTTCCTATAGACCTACATTTTTTTAAAAGGAAAACTAAGCAGTGTACACTCCGGGCTATATTTTTCGCACCACCGCTCGCCCTATACAATGGTTACAGAATGCATGGCTCCAGTCGTGCTGCTGGACCGAGTGACCTTCCAGTGCATAATGCACTTTCAGCGAGCTACTATACTATACCTTTCTAGTAGCCACTCCTGCTAGTAGCTAGTCCGTTCACTTGATTGACCGCTTCACACAAAAAAAAACTAAATGAAATAATTGAATTTTTTTTGACATCACAACGTAGATTAAGAAGAATATGGAAGTCTGGGCATTTACAGGGCTTACGACCGTCTTAGGCTAGTTTAAGTGATCACTTCTACCAATTCTACCCATTATTGAAAATCATACTATTAAAATTCTTGGAACTTTTAATTGTTATATTAACTAATAATTATATATATATATATATATATATATATATATATATATATATATATATATATATATATATATATATATATATATATATATATATATATATATATATATAAATAAATACGAGATAACCATCTAAGCTCGTGAGGTGTTCGAGTACGTTCACTAAGTGCTACAATGTCCGTACGATTCAGTTCTGCTATCGTTAAATTGTAACAATAATTAAAGAAATAAATAATTTATAATACAAATGTTATTTTTAAAACAATGTTACTTTGCAAGGACGCTCGGATAGCGAGTGCACTCAGGGCAGAGCCCTATTAGGAGACGCCAAGAGGGCGCCTAGCTTGGGGCGTAGTGGAAACAAACTCCAAAACCCAAAACTTATCGTGCTATATGTTATTACATGTCGCTCACTCCTTTCGACAACGTCATATATCAAAAATTGTCAATTTTCAGTTGTGCATGTTTTAGTAAGCTAAAGTTTATTTAGAATATTTAAAATCCTAAAAAAAACTTAATTTCTTGTAATAATTTATTGATTAATATATTGTTTCAAAATTCTTCACCTTTGCTATCCATTTTTCCTTTGTTTTCAAACTCCGCCCCTTGACTAACCCCCTCCCCCTAACTTTCCCCTCTCCTTATATATAGAACTTATTTTATTTTATTTTATATTTTAGTTATTATTCAGACCTGACGATGGAAGTTTAGCTTCCGAAATTAGAAGTCATTAATAAACTCAAGTGGTATAAAAACATTTAAAAATTTAGAGTGGTGTAAAAATAAACTAAATAAACAGTGCTACAATAAGTAATTTAATTTATATAAAGAGTGGAATATTATTACAGAAAATTAAATAAAGAGATGTCTGCTAAAATAATGAATTTAAATTATATTTATACATATACAGATATTAAATAAAAATATAGATTGATGTAATAGTAAATTGAATAAATGTATAGATTGGTGTAATAGATAAATGAATAAATGTATAGATTGGTGTAATAGATAATTGAATAAATGTATAGATTGGTGTAATAGTAAATTGAATAAATGTATAGATTGGTGTAATAGATAATTGAATAAATGTATAGATTGGTGTAATAGTGAATAAATGTATAGATTGGTGTAATAGATAATTGACTAAATGTATACATTGGTGTAATAGATAATTGAATAAATTTATAGATTGGTGTAATAGATAATTGAATAAATAGATAGATTGGTGTAATAGTAAATTGAATAAATGTATAGATTGGTGTAATAGATAATTGAATAAATGTATAGATTGGTGTAATAGATAATTGAATAAATGTATAGATTGGTGTAATAGTAAATTAAATAAATGTTTAGATTGGCGTAATAGTAAATTGAATAAATGTAAAGATTGGTGTAATAGTAAATTGAATAAATGTATAGATTGGTGTAATAGGATATTGAATAAAAATAAACATTGGACCAATAGTGAATTAAATAAAAATATGGAGTTGTTTCAAAGTAAATTTAATAAGAATAAAGAGTGGGATAAAAGTAATTTGATATTATGGCAAATTAAATAAAAAAATATATGTAAAATAGTAAATTGAATTAAAATATAGAGAGGTAAAATGGTATATTTAAATAAAAATATAGGTGGCATTTAATAATAATAATAATAAAACCCTTATCCGCACCCCAATGGTGCATAGGGCACTGCGTCATATAATCGCAGTGTTATCTTGATCGTTAACACATGAAGGAAAGGTGACCAGCCCTCCGCTTCAGGCACCAGTCCAGGGTAATATTGAATAAATATTACAGTGAAAAAATCACTCATATTTATTTTTACCCCCCCTGGGAATCGAACCCGGGTCCTCCAGAACGGTAGCCGAGCGTGCTGACCATTACACTACGGAGGCGGATCAAAGTTAGACATAGGTGGCATTTATGCCACCTATATTTTTATTATATATTATGTTATTTTTATTATAATTATTTTATTTTTACAGAGCCCGGCTCTGCACGGGAAATCGAGAATATCCGAGACATTCGCTTCCATTGTCTCGTACAATGTATGTACATGCTTCTCTTGATTCACTCGGTGCTCGACTATTCCAGGCATCCTGCCAGCGGCACGTCACTGTGACGTCACGTCCGCATTGACGTCGTTCCGGTCCGCCGGCCTTCCTGCTGACCTTGAAGCGGAAAGTCAAGTCCGGTGCCATAAAACCGAAAGCGAACGCAGCCGCCTTCGGTAAGTATCAATACTGTAATTTGAATGTTGGCACATTGGTGACTCATTGGTGACAACAACATCCCTCAGTAGTCTGCCAAGCGCATTCTAGATTAGTCTCTCCTGAAAAACAGTCACTCTGTAAGGAATGTGGGTATGTTGGTGACACATTGGTGACAACAACATCCCGCAATCGTGCTGTCTGGCAAGCGAATTCTAGATTTTTCTCTCATAGAAATCAGTCACTCACTTGGAGCTACCTAGTGAAACTTATTTGTACTACTACTACTACTAACATCACGCCGGTAGTGACAGGTCGTAAGCCCTGTAAATACCTAGACTTACAATATTCTTCATCTATGTTGAGATGTCAAAAACGTCTAATATATTTCGATAAGAGACCTCAATGGGTGTAACCTATCCAGTACCAATCACCCAAAAATTCCAGGTGATCCAAGAAGGGGTACCAAAAGACCCCCAGTTCATATCTGTATGGATATCGTATTACGCAGCTCGCAGCAAGTACCAACTGAGTCATAGGGACACCACGTCCTTGCCAACGCGCCGTCATGAGGCGACTGAGTGCGGGTAGCGAGACACTTGATCAAACGAAATTCGAGTAGTATAGTATAGTCTCCCTCTCTCGTTATGGTAGTACCACATTATAAGTATTCTTAGCAGTATTCTTTTTTTAAAACCTTATCCGCACCCCAATGGTGCAAAGGGCACTGCATCATATAATCGCAGTGTTATCTTGATCGTTAACACATGAAGGAAAGGTAATGAGCCCTCCGCTTCAGGTACCAGTCCGGGGTCAATAATTGAATAAATATTAGAGTGAAAAAATCACATATTTATTTGAACCCGGGACCTCCGGAACAGTAGTCGAGCATGCTAACCATTACACCACGGAGGCGGACAAAAAATTATTAAATTACATATCGCTCACTCCTTTCAACAACGTCATGTATCAAAAATCGACAATTTTCAGATGTGCATTTTTTCGGAATGCTCAGAAAATGTACTATATCCTAGCAAAAGCGGCATATTTTTAACTTATCCGCACCCCAATGGTGCATAGGGCACTGCATCATATAAACGCAGTTTCATCTTGATACTTAACACATGAAGGAAAGGTGATCAGCCCCCCGCTTCAGGCACCAGTCCAGGGTAATATTGAATAAATATTAGAGTGAAAAATCACAATTTTTTTTTAAATATTTAAATTCGTAAATGGGGGATTTCAAGACCCCTGTTAGTTCCAGCTAGGTTAATCCAGTCTGTCGATATCAGAAGGCCTTTGGTATACTACGTAAATATACGTATACACGTATTTATACGTCCTATATCACTGCAGAGGCTTATATTACTGTCTTTGTTGACATTTTTGTTGTAAAAGAATCAGCTGCCAATTACTGTGGCTTTGTTTTATTCTGTTTATTTAAATATTAACTTTGATACCCGTAATTTAATGCTACACGCTTGTCGTATAATAATAATAATCACATTTCAAGGAATGGCCATTAACCCTGACGATGCCGGAAGGTATTAACCTTTTCTTTCCGGTGCTAAAATAGAACAAGCGTCCCGGTGTTGGGTAGTCACTATACAATAAAAAATAGCGATTTTAAATCGGAAAAATACGGACATTCATAGCTAATCCCCTTAATTAATTATGAATGAAGTCCAAATTATAATAATTTAGATTTATTTGCTGAAAACATTAAAAAAAACCTTCTGGCAACGCTCACTAAACAAGCATAGGTCCGCTCTTCTCGGGAGCTCAAGAGCTACTGCCGCTAGCCAGAGAACATTGAGCTTTGAGCTCCTCACGCTTGTACAGTGCAAGTATGCAAGAGTAAGATGCTAATATAGTGTCGCGGTTCCCGCACACTCTTCACGCGCTGTTTATATATATATGTATAAAAATATTTAGGATATTAAAAAAAAAAAAAAACAATACCTTTTCTTCAAAATGCAAAAACAAAATTTTCTGCCCTGTAGCGGGTAAATATCAAGTTAAAAATATGCCTCTTTTGCTGGGATATAGTACATTTTCGCGGCATTCCGAAAACATGCAAAACTGAAAATTGTCAATTTTTGTTTTATGACGTTCTTGAAAGGAGTGAGCGATATGCCAAACTAAAAAATCCGAATTACAGTCTAGAAATCTGTATTAAATTTGTATATAGAATCGATAACCCAAAATCTGTATTGATCTCTGCAGCTTTGCATTCGTAGCTAATTTTTATTTATTTATTATTTCTTAAGTTAGCCTATATTACTTATTACTTGCTTATAACCCTTATCCGCACCCAATGGTGCATAGGGCACTGCATCGAATGACGCAGTGTTTTATCTTGATCATTACTTACATATAGGCAAGGTGATCACTCTTGCGCTTCGGGAACCAGTCCAGGGTAATATCAAATAAATATTAGTGTTAAATCACCAATATTTATTTTCACCCACCCTGGGAATCGAACCCGGGACCTCCAGCACGGTAGCTAAACACGCTGACCATTACACCACGGAGGCGGAGATTAGCCTATATTACATAACATAAACTATTTAATACACACTTAATTTACTAATAAATAATAATAAAACCCTTATCCGCACCCCAATGGTGCATAGGGCACTGTGTCATATTAACGCAGTGTTATCTTAATCGTTTACACATGAAGGAAAGGTGATCAGCCCTCCGCTTCAGGTACCAGTCCATGGTAATATTGAATAAATATTTCAGTGAAAAAATCACTTATATTTATTTTACCCCCCCTGGGAATCGAACCCGGGACCTCCAGCACGGTAGCTAAACACGCTGACCATTACACCACGGAGGCGGAGATTAGCCTATATTACATAACATAAACTATTTAATACACACTTAATTTACTAATAAATAATAATAAAACCCTTATCCGCACCCCAATGGTGCATAGGGCACTGTGTCATATTAACGCAGTGTTATCTTAATCGTTTACACATGAAGGAAAGGTGATCAGCCCTCCGCTTCAGGTACCAGTCCATGGTAATATTGAATAAATATTTCAGTGAAAAAATCACTTATATTTATTTTACCCCCCTTGGGAATCGAACCCGGGACCTCCAGAACGGTAGCCGAGCGTGCTGACCATTACACTACGGAGGCGGACACTTAATTTACTACATCTACATATACATATTTACATTTCCTTACAGTACAAAAAATATTTATTTTAAAATTCTTTCAGACTCTTTTCATTCTCCATACATTCAGGCATCTCATCATACATTTTCAAACCCTTATACATTAAACGATTTTGCGACTCTGTTTTTTTTTTCATAAATGGCAGTCTTATTTTATCCTTTTTAACTAACCTAACTAACTAACTAACCATCACGCCACTTCTCCGCAGGGGTAGGCAGAGAGAATAGAGCGCCACACCACTCTGTCCTTGCAAACATTCTTCGCCTCTTCCACGTTCATGCATCTCCTCATACATACCCGCCGATTGTTACTGTTACCGATTGTTACTACCTGACCACTTTCAAGTATTTGGCATACCTGATCGTGCCATGTTTTTCTCGGTCTTGCTCTGCTTCTTTTCCCGCTAACATTCGCCTCATAAATTTGTTTTACCGTTCTTTCCTCACTCGTTCGTTCTACATGTCCAAACCATCTCAACACACCTTTCTTAATTTTATTGATAGTGCTTATCTCAGCTTTGCATTCCTTCCTTATTTCACTATTCGCACATCTATCATACATCGTTTTGTCATACATCCTTTTGAGAGATCGCATATATATATATATATATATATATATATATATATATATATATATATATATATATATATATATATATATATATATATATATATATATATAACGTGGTAATATTTTCCTTTTGAAAATTAAGTGTAAATAATATGTAAAGTGGGTGTATAATAATAAAATAAACAATGTGTTGCTTTGTAATTAAAGTTTATTCTTAATTTATCTTTATAATAATTTTTATATCTATCTATCTATCTATCTATCTGATTCTGACAGTCAATAATATTATCGGAAGTCTTTTGTTTTATTCTGAGCGACGCATGCGGCATCTGGTGGTAGAACTGTTTTATGTAGGTACTTTTTGTAAGTACTTAATAAAATGTATAGGTAGGTACCTAGGTATTTTATTACATCTCCCCCCTTGGGGATGAAAATTCATAGTAAAATTTTCACTCGTCCTCCGGATCATCTTCTTGTAGTGAAGGGACTGGTATAAGTTTAGTGATATGATAAAGTTTTTTTTTTTTTTTCCTCCTATCTTTTTTCCTTCTTTTTTTTTTTCTTTTTTTTCTTTCTTGTTTTTTTTTTCTTTCTTTCTTTTTTTTTCTTTTTTTCCGTTCTTTTTTTTCTTTCTTTTTTTTGTATTTTTTTTTCTTCTTGACCCTTTTAAAGTAGACACAGTTTTTCTCAATCCATTTGTTTTTTTTCTTTTGAATTCCTTCATTTTTATTCAGATCTCTTAAAGTATCTTCTAATATAACCAAATGTACAACTTTTAATTGTTCATCTGCATTTTTATTCGATTCTAAAACTGGGTTCCGGCTTAGACAATCTACTTCTAAATTTTTCTTTCCTGGAGTATATTTTATTTCATCTTTCGTAGAAGTTTTTTCTACTTTATTTTTATTTTCATTTTTCAAGCACTGTTTCTGTGTTATTTGTATGTCTTCATTTTTATTCTGATCTTTTAAAATATCTTCTAATTTAACCAAATTTACAACTTTTAATTGTTCATTTGCATTTTCCTTCGATTCTATTACTGGATTCCTGCTCATACAATCTGCTTCGAAATTCTTCTTTTCTGGAGTATATTTTATTTTATATTTTGTAGAAATTTTTTCCACATTATTTTTATTTTCATTCTTCAAGCACTGTTTCTGTGTAATTTGTAAATCTTCATTTTTATTATTAATCTTATCATCCTCCTTTGTTTTAAACCAGCACGTTGCTTCAGAGTGATATCGAGTTCCCTTATTTAAATTTTCACAAATCTTACATGGACTTTTATCTTTAATTTTATCACTAGTTCTTAGATTTCCACGTCTTCTTTGTTTATCTTCTAATCGTTTTCTTTGATCATCTTCTAATTTTTCTCTCTCACTCCGAACATATTGTAGTAATTGTTTTAATACATCTAATGTTTCATAATTCATTTCCAATTAACAAAATTGTCGTTTTATAACGTGGTAATATTTTCCTTTTGAAAATTAAGTGTAAATAATATGTAAAGTGGGTGTATAATAATAAAATAAACAATGTGTTGCTTTGTAATTAAAGTTTATTCTTAATTTATCTTTATAATAATTTTTATATCTATCTATCTATCTATCTATCTGATTCTGACAGTCAATAATATTATCGGAAGTCTTTTGTTTTATTCTGAGCGACGCATGCGGCATCTGGTGGTAGAACTGTTTTATGTAGGTACTTTTTGTAAGTACTTAATAAAATGTATAGGTAGGTACCTAGGTATTTTATTACATATATATATTGGTTTGGTGATTTCAATAATTTACAGCTTACTCCGGATGAAGAAAAAAAGGTTCCCGGCAGTTTGGGGAATTTCCCACAGATTGGCCTAAAATTGCATCGGACTTCGGATGGAGCATTCGGAACACTGTACTGACTATACGAATGCTCGACTTACCTTACAACCAAATAGTTCCGGTCAGTCCCTACCATAAGGGAGAGGTGGAAGAGACAGACCCCCTTGATATGGGCAGGCAACGGTGGAAATAAAACCAGTTTCATTTTATTAAGTTTTATTGCAATAAAATGTGAAGAAAAATGAAACTAATAACAATATAACGAATTAAACAAGCATTTAAGTAAACAAAGTATTGCAACACACGTCTTAACAATTGTTTGTCATATGACATATTTATATATATATATATATATATATATATATATATATATATATATATATATATATATGAATTCATTATGGCAAGATTGCATACTAAGTGCTCATATAAGGTACAATGAATTGTATAATTCGTTGTGACAACTTGTATAAATTGTGTCACATTCGTATATTTTTTTATGTGACAAATTGTATAATTTGTGTCACAATCGTATAAAAGTGTGACAAATTGTATAATTTGTGTAACACTCTTAATTTTTATGTGATAAATTGTATCATTTGTGTAACACTCGTATAATTTTTATGTGATAAATTGTATAATGTCACAATCGTATAATTTTTGTGTAACAAATTGTATAACTTGATTTTTTACTGACAATCTTTTCCCGGCATAAAAATCATATTACCTTCAAAAATTGTAACTTGAAGACTATTTTGATGAAAATTAAGACTTTTTCATAGATTTTAGTCAAAAAGTATTTTGTTTAATTAATAAAATTAATATAGGTGTGCTGTATATTTATAGATTACTATTATGAGTACAAGTTTATAAAAACCACACCAGAAATATTAATTTCATATGAAAATACTGTTTTTTTTATCTGTATAAAAGATTATGTAAAAATACTGTATTATACATTGTGTCAGATATCGAGGGTTTAAAATTATTCTCCAATAAATTGCAGAAACATATAGAATTTGTCTCAAAATACAAACGAGAATTAAAACCGTGTTTTACAAATTAAGAATGTCTAAAACTAAGTATAGGTACATTTTTTTTTGTAAAATATAATATATGTTCTATTTAAAATTTACAAAATATTAATACTTTAAAAATGTATTTAAAAAATAAAATAAAAAAAACAACGGGAAAAATTAAATACAAAAATAAAACTACATCCTATTTCTCTTAGTTATAAAAAATAATAAAACAATAAAAAAAATTCAAAATGTCCGCGGATGGCGGCTGTACTATTTTAAAATTGGTCCCAGTTATAAATGATTTTTTTATATTTTAAAATGGTGATTTTTTAATCTTCTTCTTCTTCAAACCTTCCTATGGTGCATAGGGCACTGCATCATATAAACGCGGTGCTATCTTGATCGAAAGGTGATCAGCCCTCCGCTTCAGGTACCAGTCCGGGGTAATATTGAATAAATATCAGAAAGAAAAAATAGCTTGTAATTTTTTGACCCCACCGCCTGGGAATCGAACCCGGGACCTCCAGTACGGTAGCTGAGCGTGCCGACCATTACACTAAAGAGGCGGACGATTTTTAATACTTGATTTAAAATTTAAAATTCAGATAAAAATAGGTTTTTTTTTGTCTTTTTAAATCTTTTATATATGTATCTATGTTACACCTGTCTTCTTTCTTTAAATATTTTCAAACTTATTGGAATATTTTGGGTCAATTCGATTTCCTCTACATATGTGAGTTGGGACGTTCCTTCTTCCTCCGGAACAGTCCTCCAAACACTCCTTTCTTATCCCGCTTCTCCTGCGTTCCTCCCATAGAGAGTTCAGACTCTCCGGAGCTCTCGGCGGCAGCGCGATCGTTTGAACTCTGCTGGTAGGCTGCGAAAGACAAGTTAGAAACACGTTAGCGGTTTGTCTTGCACGGTAATGCGTTACAACAATGCGGGATTGGTGCTCGGAATCTATGGCTTTTTTATATATATAAAATTGAACTTTTTACAATCTGTTACGAACTTTTTACAAAGTGTTCTGAACTTTTCACATAGTGTTCTGAACTTTTATATAATATAAAGTGTTATGAACTTTAAATAAAGTGAAATGAACTGTTTATAAAGTGTTGCGAACTTTTTATAAAGTGAATTTTTAATTTGTCGTGATTATTTAAGTAAAGTTTTAGGAACTTTTTATAAAGCAAACTGAGTTTTTTTTGATAAAATGTCAACTTGTAGTGAAACGAGCAATTTTATATATATAGGGCAAATTGAACTTGTTACAAAGTGAAATGAACTTATTGGGCAAATCGAACTTTTATATAGTGGAATGAACTTTTTAAACACAAAGATGATTTCAGTTAAAAAGTGAATGAACTTTTTAAAGGGAATTGACTTTCAGCATTAAAGGCTTAACAATAAAAATAAAAATCTCCAATAATAAGAGGGTGTAAAGAGACCATCCATTAAAAAAAGAAATGTAATGATAAAATTTAATAAAAGCGAAAAAAAAACTATATAATAAAATCGAAATAAATATATAAAAATAAGTGCATTTCCATACATTTCACCCGGTACAGTGTGTACAGGAGGTGACTGCTCCCGGCTGATTTGAGTGAAAGCAATAAATATATACAAAGAAAACATACTCATGTTAGTAAGAGAAAAACAGAAAAATAAAACAGTGAAAGAAAATACATTAAAAAAATATTCCCCATTTGGAATCGACCACCACATCTCAATACCTACTGTAAAACAAAAAAGGTTGCAGTGACACTTTTGTATAAAATATGTCACTCATGTATAAAATATGTCACTTTTGTATAAAATGTGTCACTTTTGTATAAAATATATAACTCGTGTATAAAATTTATCACTCATGTATAAAATGTGACACTTATGTATAAAATGTGTCACTTATGTTTACATATTTGACACATTTTATACACAAGTGTCACATTTTATACAAATTTTATAAAATGTGTCACTTATACAGGCTAAATCAGATATTTTGTGCTAAAAAAGGTGCCTTTCAGTGCCAATTTATACAGGAAAAAAACCACAACCAAAATCAATCAAAACTAATTGTGTTACGTATAAAACACACTTTTTACAACAATCCACCAAATATACACTAAAATTTATATAAAAAAAATTCATTATGTAAGTTAAAAGTTACATCGATAAACAGATTTGGAAGGAAATATAATAAAACTAAATGAATATTCACAAAAAAAAGGTTTTGACAAATGTATGAATTTTAGTGAATATTGATACACACTCTACGTAATATGAGTGTGATTTGGATAACTGATGTGTAATTCATGTCAACAATCGTATATTTCATGGTTACTATTTGTATAATTTCTGTGACTTATTGTATAATTTGTGTTACATATTGTATAATTTGTATCAGTCTGATAATTTATTACTTTTTTCTTTTCACTCTTACCCGCACCCAATGGTGCATAGGGCACTGCATCGTAGGGACGCAGTGTTATCTCGATCGTCAACACACAAAGGCAGGGCTATCAGCCCTCCACTTCGGGTATCTGGGAATCGAACCCGGGACCTCCGTAACAGAAGCCGAGCGTGCGTGAACATTACACTATGGAGGCGGATATGTGTTACACATACTCTACGTAATATGAGTGATTTGGATAACTGATGTGTAATTCATGTCAATAATTGTATATTTCACGGCCACCAATTGTATAATTTGTGTTAGTCTTAATAATTTGTGTGACCAATCGTATAATTTGTGTCACAACTGTATAGTTTGTGTGACATATTGTATAATTTGGGTCTAAACCATACAATTGGTGTCCTTATTGAATTAATCTTTCCCGGAAATTAAAAAGATGTAGATTAAATAAAAAATTTGAATTTTAAATCTACACACACACGCACGCACACACATATACACACACACATATATGTATAAATATATAATAGAAAAACAATAAAACTCCTTATTATCTATACTTATAAGGAAGGTACGAGCGTATCTATTCACAGAATTCAAATGAGCCTTCACCAAGAAAAGTGTGTTACAAGTCGAATAAGTTTTGGTTCATAGAAACAAACACCTCTACGGAAAGGGAGCAAGCCAAGTATCTACAGGCGCCGTTCAAACTGCGGAGGGACTAGCCAGTCATATAGCTTGTGCGATTGATTGTAAGATTTGTATCACGATTGTGTAAATTGTATAATTTGTGTGACAAATTGTATAATTTGTGTCATATTTGTATAATTTGTGTTACAAATTGTATAATTTGTGTCATATTCGTATAATTTGTGTTACGAGTTGTATAATTTGTGTCATATTGACCAATCGTAAAATGCATTTCAAATTGTGTAATTTGTGTCACAATTGTATCATTTATTTTTGACATCTCAACATAGATGAGGAAGAATATGGAAGTCTGGGTATGACAGTGTTTATGACCTGTAATGGGCTGGTTAAGTGATCACTTTACACAAGTGTAATGTTAACCATTCTACCCATGATTGACAACCACACTACTCAAATTCTTGGAAGTTCTATATATATGAACATTTCATGAGTTCACGGGAGCCTTCCATTGTTGTTTTGAGAAAGTTTTTATTTAGCCGAGACCCTTTTATTAAGATGTACGCAAAATCCTGATTGGATTATTTTACGTACTGGGAGATGCTTGAAGACAGCATTTTAAATTGGCCGTCTATTTTTGTCCACAAATTTGTGTATGAGTATTAGGAAGCACCCAAAAAGTTGTGAAAGTATGATTTGTGTTACACATTGTGGTACAATTTGCGTCATAATCGTATAACTTGTGTTATAAATTGTATAACTAACGTCATAATCGTATATTTTGTGTTACAAATTAGAAAACTTGTGTCATTATCGTATAATGTGTGTTACAAATTGTATAAAATTTGTATTAATATTGTGTATAATTTGTGTAACAAAAAGTTTAAAATTTGTGTCAATATCGTATGATTTTTATTACATATTGTATAATTCGTGTCATTTTCGTATAATTTGTGTTACAAACTGTATAATTAGTCACAATCGCACAAGACAGACTAGTTGCCAGACTCCGCGGGAGCCCGCTCCGTTTACCGTAGTCGCTGGCCGAGTAGAACTGCGCGGTGGGCGCCTCCTGCCAGCCGGCGGCGTGCGGGTGGGGGGGGTGCGGCGGCGGCTGGCGGCGCGGCCAGTCGCCGTCGGGCGGAGCCAGGGGGTGGCGGTGCTCCGGCGGCCGGCGCGGCGGCTGCGTGGCCGGCAGCGGCGGCGCGTGCGCGAACGCGCCCGTCCGCAGTGCGATGGCTTGTGTGCGGGTTATATTTGTTAGACAAGTCTACCTCTAAGTCTTCTTGCTTACTTTTAATATATACGCCTTGAATATTGTTTGTTATGTATATATTAATTTTTTGGTGTTGAAATAAATTGATATTGAAATGGGTATGTGTGGATGCTGATGTTATCCGATACTGCGTTGGCAGATGACTGTTAGTCAAAAATGTGTCATTTTTTACAGTAATTTTTTTGTTGGCAATTTTCCCAATTCAGAATTTGACTTGGTTATTCGTCAAAAAGTTATGATAACTAGCAACATTTATAACAGAGACGATACAAAACATACGATACAAGACAATGTAACGAGTAGCAACATAAATGAAGCACTGTTATACCTTTAATATAAAGTACATTTATCGCTCACTCTTTTCAACAATGTCATATATCAAAAAACTTGATTTTTCACGAGAACATTTTTTAAGTTTAAATATATAATATAATGTTATATTATATTACCCTGGACTGGTACCTGAAGCGGAGGGCTGATCACCTTTCCTTCATGTGTAAACGATCAAGATAACACTGCATTTATATGATGCAGTGCCCTATGCACCATTGGGGTGCGGATAAGGCTTTGATTATTATTATAAAAATAAATATCAAGGCACTTATTAAACTTTTTAGTGTCCAACAGATCTTTTTAGGTAAAACCTGAAGGTTTTTTCTCCATTTGAAAAATATTTAGTATATTTAAAAAAATAATTCAACAATACCTTTTCTTCAAAATGCAAAAACAACACTTTCTGCCCTGTAGCGGGTAAATATTGAGTTAAAAATATGCCGCTTTTGCTGGGATATAGAACATTTTCTGGGCATTCCGAAAACACGCACAACTGAAAATTGACGATTTTTGATTTAAGACGTTGTTGAAAGGAGTGAGCGATATGTTCACACAACCACCTTATATTCTTACAAAATTGCTATATGTTCTCACAAAATCCGTGCATTTTTTAACACAGTCCGCACATATTCTCATAAAATCCCCTTACATTCGATAGAACACCCTCATACCCTCACATAATAATAATAATAAAACCCTTATCCGCACCCCAAAGGTGCATAGGGCACTGTGTCATATAAACGCAGTGTTATCTTGATCGTTTTACACATGAAGGAAAGGTGATCAGCCCTCCGCTTCAGGTACCAGTCCATGGTAATATTGAATAAATATTGCAGTGAAAAAATCACTTATATTTACTTTACCCCCCTTGGGAATCGAACCCGGGACCTCCAGAACGGTAGCCGAGCGTGCTGACCATTACACTACGGAGGCGGACATTTGTCCCCTAATATCTCACTCAATTCTCATACATTCTCACACCTTCTTATAGTCTAATACAACAAACCTCACATATCAAAAAAAAAACTAACTAACCATCACACTGCTTCACCGCAGGGGTAGACAGAGAGAATCGAGCGCCACACCACTCTGTCTTTGCAATCATTCTTCGCCTCTTCTACATTCATGCATCTCCTCATACATACCCGCCGATTGTTTCGACTCCTAACCTGACTGCTTTCAAGTATTTGACATACCCGATTGTGCCAAGTTTTCCTCGGTCTTCCTCTGCTTCTTTTTCCAACTACATTCGCCTCATAAATTTGTTTAACTGTTCTTTCCTCACTCATACGTTCTACATGTCCAAACCATCTCAACACACCTTTCACTTTGTGCCTCTCATATTATATCCATATTTTTTCTAATAATCCCCTTTTAATCCAAACAGAGCAGAGGAAGGCCGAGAAAAACATGGCACGATCAGGTATGCCAAATATTTGAAAGTGGTCAGGTTAGCAGTCGTAACAATCGGCGGGTATGTATGAGGAGATGCATGAACGTAGAAGAGGCGTAGAATGTTTGCAAAGACAGAGTGGTGTGGCGTTCTATTCTCTCTGCCTACCCCTGCGGGGAAGCGGCGTGATTTTAATACCACATGTAAAAATAAGCATAAAAAGGAAAATACATCTCCAACATTGTCTATAGGACTTTTATAATTTATTTTTTTTTATATTATTTTTCAACATCTCATCAAAGATGAGAAGAATATGGAAGTCTGGGCATTTACGGGGCTGAAGACCGTCATAGGCTGGTTTAAGTGATCACTTTACACACGTGTAACATTCACCAATTCTACCCATTATTGACAACGACACTACTCAAATTCTTGGAAGTTCTATATATATGAACCAATTTAGAAACCTTGTTCTTGAATAACTAGAATTTCACTAGAGACATCTTTTGGTGAGATGTAAAGAAGCTTTTTTTATAGGACTGCTAAATTATTTATCGAAATTGCCTTTCTTAAATTTATCCTTCCGGAAGACCGAAGCGACGGGTTGGCAAAAGTATAATATACATACTCGGTGGTCCTTGCTGCGAGCTTATGAAGTCCGAGTTGATGTCCCGGTTGCTCCCGTGCCTGGAGTGGCCCCAGAACGGGGCGCCGTCCGGCCCCGCGGGCATCGGCTCCGACATGCGGCTCCCGTTGCCCATGGCGGGCTCTGTCTGACGTCTGGATAACAAAAATTCCGGGTGAGTCCAAATTATCATTCATTTTCCACTCGGGAGCTATTTTGAGCCTTTTATTTAAATGTATGCAAGATTTTACTTGTTTTATTATTAAGCCTTTCTTCTTCATCTTCTTCAAACCCTTATCCGCACTCCAATGGTGCATAGGGCACATAGCATCATAAGGGAAGGGTTTAAGGAATAACCCGCAAAGCCTCTTTTAGAGTCTTGTCTGCAGATAGGATAGTAAGGATAGGTAAAATGTAAAAAATACATCACAAACACCCGGACCAATTGAAAATAAATCTTTCTTGAATTTACTTTGCAATTGCCAGTTTCGCAGCCGAGCGTCTGCCCAACTACGCCACGACGCCTGTAGGGACCTGTGAAGGACCAGAACAGCTCCCATAGCAATATGGATTCATCGCGCAAGTCACACAGCTGTCTTACCTCAGTAACATGTCAGAATTATCGATCGGGGAAGAAGGAGGCAACCTCGGAGGAATGGCAGGTCCTTGCGACTCTGAAAAAATAATAAAAGAATATATATAAAAATTCTTTTTAAATATTTTTCTTCCTCTTCTGCTTGGTGTAGGCCTCGTGGCTTATTTTTAAAAGGCATTAGCCTCTTGCGACGTCGATTCCCAGCTGTCGATCCATCTCTTTGGTGGTCTACCCAGGGTTGGCCGTGCAGTGCGATGTGGGGGAGTCTGGATGGTTCCATTCTCCTCACACGCGCATACCATTGTCTCCTTCGTTACCTTCCTCACCTAATGACATCTTCCGTCTCGCATATTTCCCTTATCCTGGCGTTCCTTATTCCATCCCGTAGACTCTTGCCAGATATGTTCCTTGGAGTCTTCATTTCTGACACTCTTAGCGCGTTTTTGTGACTACGGTGTCCGCTCTGCATTCAATCCCATATGTCGTAATGTGTAGCATACAAGCTTTGTATAAAACAATTGTTTTATGATATTAGACTCAAAATACTTGTTGCTCCGTAACCAAAGAAATTCAATTCAAACCCTTGTCCACACCCCAATGGTGCATAGGGCACTGCATAGCACATAAACGCAGTGTTATCTTGATCGTTGACACATGACGGAAAGGTGATCAGCCCTCCGTTTCAGGCACCATTCCAGGGTTATATTGAATAAATATTAGAGTGAGAAAATCACTTATGCAAATTTATTTGACCCCCCTTGGGAATCGAACCCAGGACCTCCAGAATAGTAGCCGAGATAAAGAAACGACACTGTAAGTTTATCAAATCCTTCTTAATACTTTTGGTTTTTCTCTGTCGCACGCTGTTTTATCAGCAGAGCACTTTTAAATAAAAAAAATTAATATATATTTTTATACATAAATGCTGTGAAGTACCTGTTTTTGGTGGAGTGTCTGGAATGGTGGAAGACCTCGGAGGAGCCGGAGGCGTCGTCGGAGGGTCTGATGATGCATTGGACTGGAAACAGATTCACAATTGTAAATTAATTCATCCCGGCTAGACAGCTTTGGGCCGTTGTATGAGGGGAGAGAAACAGCGAGTGATAGGTATTATATTACAAGGCGGCGTGGAAGGTAAACGCAGCGTAGGAAGAAGGCGTATATCCTGGCTCCGCTGCAGCACTGGGGCGCTGCTCAGAGCGCCAACCTTCAGTACACTATAAGAAGATGGAAGAGGAATAGCTCACCTGTCTGGAAGCCCTGTGCTGCTGCAGGATCTCGACTTGGGACCGCTGACGAGGCCTCGGCTCAGGAGAGGACTCCGCTGAGGAGCTGGAAGAACCATTCCTGGGAAAAATACAATCAGTTTAAGGGTGGGACTATTGAAACCGTTACTGCTAAACCTTCAACTCGTGAAAGGGTCATTATGTTACATTCACAGCCTACATTTGATCTGAAGGAATGGTTATGCCGAAAGTGTCTGTACCCGAGGGATTCTTCAGTTTTTGGAGATGTTTCGCGTGACAATGAGGCTATTCTGGAACAACTGGTGTGAAGAGAGGGAGAGGAAGATCCCCCGCACGATGGACCGATGGAGTTTCAATTTCAATTAATATATACATTACAAACTATATATTTTTTTTATTGTATATATTAAAAATACAATAAAATACCAGACAAGAACCATTGCTAAAGGTGTAGAAGAATCCCGCTTCGGTTTTCCGAAGGAGTTTTCTCCTTCAGACACATGGAACGGATCAATATCCAAGGAGATATTGTTCAACATAGCGGTAGCTCTTCCTACAGGCATAACCATCGGCAGGTTGCTCCTGTATATAGGAATGGGAAACAATCTATGTCGACGCTGTCTTAGGTAACTATCGGGAACATACAGACCAATGTTCCGGATAATTTCAGGATTATCCACCATCGTTTAGGTGATTGGAGCGCTACGTGCAGCGCAGTCAAGGGATAACTGGGGAAGAGGCACTGCTTCCACAAGGGTCACAACCCTCGGCAATGAGGAATAACACAGAGAAGAAGAAGAATATGATTTAGAAGTAAATATAGGAGTAAGTGTCTTATTGGTGGTGCAGCAATTCACGGAGAGATATGATAGCCGTACGTTCATTTGACCACTTCTATTTCTAACCATTATCTGCACCTGATGGTTCATAGGGCACTGCAACGTATCGCCGCAGTGCTATATTGATCGCCACTTGCACAAAGGCGAGGCGATCGCATAATTTTTTTTCTTAATTTTTAAAAGAGAAATATTTGTGTTTTTATTATTTACACAAAATTTTAAAATTCATACTATTTCTGTGAGCCTATGCGGCTCATCAGTGAGTTCCAACCGAGAAACTCTGACTTAAGAGTCCGCAAATTTAACCACGTGAACACAACCAGACACATCGCTCACTCCTTTCAAGAACGTCATAAATCAAAAAACTTCATTTTTCAGGAGAACGTTTTCAAGGTTTAAAAATAAAACACAATGTATTAAAAATAAATATCAAGCCACTTATTGAACTTTTTACTATGCAACAGATCTTTTTAGGTAAAACCTGAATGTTTTTTCTCCATTTGAAAAATATTTAGTATATTTAAAAAATAATTATACAATACATTTTCTTCAAAATGCAAAAACAACATTTTCTGCCCTGTAGCGGGTAAATATCAAGTTAAAAATATGCCGCTTTTGCTGGGATATAGTACATTTTCGGGGCATTCCGAAAACATGCACAACTGAAAATTGACGATTTTCGATATATGACGTTGTTGAAAGGAGCGAGCGATACGGCAGTAGAAGTATGAAGGAAGTCTCACTGGTGGTGCAGCTTTTGGCGCAGGGCTTCCGCCTCCCCGTAGCTGAGCAGCTGCAGCGAGGGCGGCAGGCGCGCGTGGAAGTCCAGCTTGGCCACCCAGTCCTGCAGCTCGGCGGCCGTGGCGCACGCAAACAGGAACTCTGCGTTGTCCGCGCAGCGCAGCCGGAACACGTGCTTGCGCTTCGTGTAGTTGGACGCGCGCTCGCAAGTGGCCTGCGACGGGATTACATTTGTGGTTGAGTTACCAGATTGAATGTGCGGGTGGTAACCGGAATAAATATCCGGATAGAGAGACCGCATTGAATAAATGATAAATTGACGGGAAAGTGACTAGATAAAAATTCCGGATAAAATCAACAGGTTGAGTAGCCTGATTAAATGTTTTAATTGAGTTACCGGATCGAATGACCAGATTGAAATACTGGATAGAGTTACCGGATAGTGATCGGGTTGAAATGCTAGGATTAAATGATCGGATCGCATGACCGGATTCAACATTTTGATTCGGTTACCAGATCAAGTGACAGGATTCACATTTTTATTGAGTTACCGGACTAGTGTTCGGGTTCACATTTCGATTGAGTTACCGGATCGAGTGACCGGATTCACATTTAGACTGAGTTACCGGATCGAGCGACTAGATAGTATGTGGCTTAAATATTTAAATTGAGTTGCCAGATTGAATTGACCGGATAGTGACCGGATTGAGTTATCGACCTGTGTGGTTGGATCGATGCACCAGAATGAGTGACGCCCGAGTCGTGTCGGAATATCAAAGCAATCAGTGAAACCCTTTTTAAGATTTAAGATTTTGAACAAATGACCGCGTTGGGTTACCTTGAGTATGGAGACCGGCGGTGCGGCGGCCTTGGCCTGCGCGAAGTCCACCTCGTCCCGGAAGAAGCAGAGCAGCTGCCCGCACAGCACCGTGTGGTAGCCGCGCCACGACCGCACGGCAGCACGCTGCCCGCCACTGCCGGCCTCGTGCTTGCGCTCCAGGTAACCTGAGGGCAAGCAGGGGTGAGGTCATGGCCATTTATGCAACATCATACCTTGTCTGCAAGAGTCCACCAGCTCACACTCAAAACCATTCATTCAATATTGTTATATTGTCTATTCAAGGTGTTCCTAGCCGGCAAGGGTCCACCGGCCCACACTCAGAACCATTCATTCAATATCACACCTTGTCTGCAAGGGTCCACCAGCTCACACTCAAAACCATTCATTCAATATTGTTATATTGTCCATTCAAGGTGTTCCTAGCCGGCAAGGGTCCACCGGTCCACACTCAGAACCATTCATTCAGAATTGTTATATTGTCTTTTTAAGATGTGCCTTGTTTGCAAGGGTCCACCGGCCCACACTCAGAACCATTCATTCAATACCACACCTTATCTGCAAGGATCCACCAGCTCACACTCAAAACCATTCATTCAATATTGTTATATTGTCTATTCAAGGTGTTCCTAGCCGGCAAGGGTCCACCGGCCCACACTCAGAACCATTCATTCAATATCACACCTTGTCTGCAAGGATCCACCAGCTCACACTCAAAACCATTCATTCAATATTTTTATATTGTCTATTCACAGTGTTCCTAGCCGGCAAGCGTCCACCAGTCCACACTCTCAGAATCATTCAATATTGTTTTATTGTTTATTCAAGGTGTGCCTTGTCTGCAAGGGTCCACCGGCCCACACTCAGAACCATTCATTCAATATCACATATTGATGCATAATTTAGATGATCTATACCACATATATACCTTCGATTTCCACTGGAGGAAGTTCAGCCGTGTCTCCCCGCTTCCGGAAGCTCTGGGAGCGCCGTCTGGTGGTGAACGAGGGCGTCCTCTTCGGCGTCTTCCCCACCACCATGTCCTTGGCCATCAACAAGGTCAATCAATTTTCATAATATACGAGAATACCACCTAACCGCGACTAACAGACGTCATCACAAGTGTCCCTCACAAGTGTGGACATGTCCGTTATTTGAAAAAGAAAGATTTAAATTGGATACAGAAGGTATGCAGTTGACGAAAATTTATGAGGCTAACTAACAAACCATCACGCCGCTTCCCCGCAGGGGTAGGCAGAGAGAATAGAGCGCCACACCACTCTGTCCTTGCAAACATTCTTCGCCTCTTCCACGTTCATATGCATCTCCTCATACATACCCGCCGATTGTTACGACTCCTAACCTGACCACTTTCAAGTATTTGGCATACCTGATCGTGCCATGTTTTTCTCGGTCTTCCTCTGCTTCTTTACCCACTAACATTCCCACCTCATAAATTTGTTTTACCGTTCTTTCGTCACTCATTCGTTCCACATGTCCAAACCATCTCAACACACCTTTCTTAATTTTATTTATGAGGCAATAGGACATAAAGGTCTATCGGGTAAAGTGGTGTCTTGTTTAGAAAATATGACAAGACAAATAAATGAGCTATGTGACAAATCTTGATTGATATAATATATTGAATCCATTGTGTCTAATGTATTGTGTTTAGGGACCAACTTTATTAATTTATTTTGAACTATAAACATGCACTATCATTTTTAAGACATATGAACTAAATATGCTGTAAATCCTTGTATAGGCAAGGAGATGATCGCATTATTTCTGCAAATAAAAGGATATTTAAAAATAATAATATATATAATAAAACCCTTATCCGCACCCCAATGGTGCATAGGGCACTGCGTCATATAAACGCAGTGTTATCTTGATCGTTTACACATGAAGGAAAGGTGATCAGTCCTCCGCTTCAGGTAATATTGAATAATACCAGTCCAGGGTAATATTGAATAAATATGACAGTGAAAAAATCACTTATATTTATTTTACCCCCCTTGGGAATCGAACCCGGGACCTCCAGAACGGTAGCCGAGCGTGCTGACCATTACACTACGGAGGCGGACAAAAATAATTTAAAAATAATATTTAAAAATAATTCAAACAGTATACAAACACGCCTTGTTAGTTTTTAATATAAGAAAGCGTTAAAACTCCAAGCGTTTGACGGCAAACCCAAGTATAAGTTAAATTAGTACGCAAACATTAATTCAATCAAAAAAAAAAAAAAAAATAAAAAATATATATATATATATATATATATATATATATATATATATATATATATATATATATATATATATATATATATATATATATATATATATATATATATATATATATATATATATATATATATATATATATATATATATATATATATATATATATTATTACATGCATTTATCTACTTATCATATGAAATTATAAATAGATATAATGAGTTGATGCATGTAAAGATGTGTTTTATTTGTGTTACTGAAGACTGGGACAGTGTAGTGGGTGTTGTTGCAGATTGGGACAATGTAGTGGATGCACTGTGGATTGGGTATAGTGTTGTGGGTGTTATTGCAGACTGGAACAATGTAGTGGTTGTTTATGCAGATTAGATATAATGTAATTATAGACTGCAAGGTCCTCGGTTATTACGGGAGTGGTTGTTATTCCAGACTGGGACAGTGGACAGTGTAGTGGGTGTGATTGCAGACTGGGATAGTGTAGCGAGTTTTATTTCAGACTGGGAGTTGTGGATGTTATTGCAGACTGGGACGATGTAGTGGTTGTCACTGTAGATTGAGTATAAGTGGATTTTATTATTTCAGACTGGGACAGTGTAGTGGATGTTTATCCAGATTGAGTAAAGTGTAGCGGGTGTTATTGCAGACTGAGACAATGTAGTGATTGTCACTGTAGATTGAGTATAGGTGGATGCTATGTTTGCAGACTAGGACAATGTAGTGGTTACTCTGCAGACTGGGGCAGTGTAGTGAATGGTATTCTAAACTGGGACAGTGTAGTGGGTGTTGATGCAGACTGGGATACAGCAGGGCGCTTCGATCATTCGTCCCAATGTGAGATGCATTAGGGGCATGCAGTGTCAATGTTGGCAAAACACACACGGCAAGGGTGATGATGACAGAGACATGCATTAAATTGATATTTTAAGGTCTAGAGTTTTGGAGCAATTGACTGATATTTTGAGGGCTAGAGATTTGAGGCGATTGACAGTTTGAGGGCTAGAGTTTTGGAGCGATTGACTGATATTTTGAGGGCTTGAGTTTTGGAGCAACTGTCTGATATCTTGAGGGCTAGAGTTTTGGAGCAATCGACTGATAATTTGAAGCCTAGATTTTTGGCACAAATATCTTGAGATCTAGAGTTTTGGAGCAATTGACTGATATTTTGAGGGCTATAGTTTTGGATCAACTGCCTGATATCTTGAGGCCCAGAGTATTGAATGACAGATAATGGGGTTGAGGTTTAAACGTTTGACTGATATTTTGAGGCCTAGAGTTTTGAAGGGATCGCCTGATATTTTGAAGCCTAGACTTTTGGAGCAACTGCCTGATATCTTGAGGCCTAGAATATTGGAGTGACTGACTGATATAAGGGTTGTAGTTTTGCCGAGTGCGTTTCTGTGATGGAAGGGTGATGTGGTGATGGATAGTGTGGTTTTGTACCTTGTTTCCGCTGCCTGTCTCAGCATTCCCCTCCGCAATGGAATCGGGCTGCGTTATGGGACACAGAATGCATTTCATCAAATTTTATATATATATATATATATATATATATATATATATATATATATATATATATATATATATATATATATATATATATATAAATAAATTTAGCAAGTGAAAATAAAAATCTACCAATATTTGGACCCAGCTCATTACATTATCAGATGGCAATATCAGTGTCAAATGATTTTAAATAAACATCCGATCAGAAAATCCCTTCTTTTCACTTTTCTCTAACCACCCAATGGTGCGTAGGGCACTGGAGCACACTGAAGCAGTGTTGTCTTGATGGTTAGTTAGGTGAATTTGGAAGACGACCAATCCAGTCACAATATCAAGTTTTGAATATTGAAAGCATTAACTTTGTGGATCATATCGATATATTATTTCGAGAAATAAAAATACTTTGTGTTTTGATCCACTCACATTTTCACTAACCAACTAGTTTCGGCAACAACCTGTTGCCCACTTCAGGGTTTAATTTATGACTACTAAACCCTGAAGAGGGCAACAGGCTGTTGCCGAAACTATTTGGTTAGTAAAAATGTTAATAATAATAATAATAAAATCCTTATCCGCACCCCAATGGTGCATAGGGCACTGCGTCATATAAACGCAGTGTTATCTTGATCGATACACATGAAGGAAAGGTGATCAGCCCTCCGCTTCAGGTACCAGTCCAGGGAAATATTAAATAAATATGACAGTGAAAAATCACTTGTATTTATTTTACCCCCCTTGGGAATCGAACCCGGGACCTCCAGAACGGTAGCCGAGCGTGCTGACCATTACACTACGGGGGCGGACAAGATGTTAGTGGATCAAAAGTCTTTTTATTTCTCGAAATAATATAATATCAAGTGATAACGATTTATCAAATGTACATTTAATTTATTATTAGATTAAAACCAATATTTTTAGCTTTTCCACTTTTTTATTTGACCAGCGACCGGGTTTCGTCATTACCGACATCACCAGTCTGATGATGTCGGTAACGACGAAACCCGGTCGCTGGTCAAATAAAAAAGTGGAAAAGCTAAAAATATTGGTTTTAATCTAATAATAAATTAAAAATGCAATTCCATCACGAAGTGTCAGTGGATAATATAAATCTATTAAATGTACATTTATTTTGTTTGAACGTATAATTGAATGTTCCCAAAGTTTTGGGAAATATTTTACACCGAGAAGAAGTGTACTGCAGCTGTCTAGTTCACAAATGTCAAATATGATTGACGTACGACGTCGTTCGCAAAAGTCGTAACGTTAATTTTGGGCCATACTGTATATTAAATATTGGAATGAATTTTTAATTTGGCTGAAATATCAAATGGCGAAAACACACAAATTTCAAAATTAATACACAATAAAAGCAGCAAATATTCAAAGGCCACAAGGAAAATAAGACCATGCTGAGAAATCGTTGTAGGAAGCTATGTATAATTTTTTTTTTTTTATAACCCTTGTCCGCACCTAATGGTGCATAGGGCACTGCATCAAATTGACGCAGTGTTAAAGATAACAAGAGATCAAGAGATCACTACCTACATGAAGGCAAGGTGATCACTCATGCGCTTCAGGAACCAGTCCAGGGTAATTTTAAATAAATATAATAATAATAAACCCTTATCTGCACCCCAATGGTGCATAGGGCACTGCAACATATAAACGCAGTGTCATCTTGATCGTTTACACGTGAAGGAAAGGTGATCAGCCCTCCGCTTCAGGTACCAGTCCAGGGTAATTTTAAATAAATATTACAGTTTTAAATCACTAATATTTATTTTCACCTCCCCCCCTGGGAATCGAACCCGGGACCTCCAGCACAAACATGCTGACCATTACACTACGGAGGCGGACGAATCTATAAATGCCTCATACAAATTGTACATCTTCTCCGCAGGGATAGGCAGAGGGAATAGAACGCCACACCAATCTGTCTTTATACACAATCTTCGCCTCTCCGACATTCATACATACACGCAGATTATTCCAACTCCTTACCTGACCCCTTTCAAGTATTTGAAATACTCAATCGTGACAAGTTTTCCTCGGCCTTCCTCTGCTTCTATTACCAATTCGCTTCATAAATTTATTTAACCATCCTTTCTCACTCATTTGATCCACATGCCCAAACCATCCCAACCCGCCTTTCTTGATTTCATCGATAATGCTTACCCTCCACCTTGCAATCTTTCCTTATATACCACCATTCGGACACCTATCATACAACGTTTTGTGCCGCACATACGTCTAAGAGAGCGCATTTTGACTGCATTTTTCCTCGGTTTTCCTCTGCTCCTATCACCGACCACATCTGCCTCATACATATCAAAATTCAACAATTTTTTAAAATAATTATCAACATAGTATGATTTTCCTTGTGGCCAGTGACGTCAAATTTTTACATAATCCTTCAACACCCAACCAAATTACCAATTCAAATTAAAACACATCGCTCACTCCTTTCAAGAACGTCATAAATCGAAAATCGTCAATTTTCAGTTGTACATGTCTTCGGAATGCCCAGAAAATGTACTATATTCCAGCAAAAGCGGCATAATTTTAACTTAATATTTACCCGCTACAGGGCAGAAAGTGTTGTTTTTGCATTTTGAAGAAAAGGTATAATTTAATTGTTTTTTCAAATATACTAAATATTTTTCAAATGGAGAAAAAACCTTCAGCTTTTACCTAAAAAGATCTGCTGCACAGTAAAAAGTTCAAAAAGTGGCTTTATATTTATTTTTCATGCATTGTATTATAATATTTAACATTAAAAACGCTCTCCTGAAAAATCAAGTATTTTGATTTATGACGTTATTGAAAGGAGTGAGCGATATACACACACACGCGCACATACACACACGCGCACAAGCACACACTACAAGGCAGAATAGAAAAAGGTACCATTTTGAAATACATATATTTTTTTAAAATAGAAACATTCCACAACCTATCAACTTAGCAATGTTATTTTATTTATTGTTTCGGCATTGACTTTGTGGTAAGACATGTTACAATGATTAAACAAAACACCTCGTTTTTTACCACTTGAGTTTTATTATAGACTACATGTTTCAGAAGTTAAACTTCCATCATTCAGTCTGTATAATAACTAAAATATAAAATTGTTCTATAAATAAGGAGAGGGGAAAGTAAGGGGAAGGGGTTAGTCAAGGGACGGAGTTTGAAAACAAATGAAAAATGGAAAGCAAAGGTGAAGAATTTTGAAATAATATATTATTTAATAAATTATTATTAGAATTTAGGTTTTTTTTGGATTTCTAAATTTTCAAGATAATTCATAATTTGGCCTTTATATGGAACAAGGTGTAATAGTTTTAATTTATGAGAGTGAAATGAGTGATTAGTATCTATTATATGATTTGCAAATTCCGAAAAATAATTACTAACAAGACCGCTATGATGTTCTTTAATTTAACTTCTGAAACATGTAGTCTATAATAAAACTCAAGTGGTAAAAAACGAAGTGTTTTCTTTAATTATTAGCAATTTTAAATGTATATTTTTTGGTCCTTTAAATGTATACTTCGTAAAAGAAATTACTATCTCGTAAAATCATTCTTGTAAAACATCTCCTTCGTAAAAAAGATTAATATCACATGAGCAATTTATGGTATGAAAAATTTGCTTTGTAAAAAGGATTAACGTCAAAATTAATATAAATATTGTAATATATAATAATAAAACCCTTATCCGCACCCCAGTGGTGCATAGGGCACTGCGTCATATACACGCAGTGTTATCTTGATCGTTTACACATGAAGGAAAGGTGATCAGCCCTCCGCTTCAGGTACCAGTCCAGGGTAATATTGAATAAATATTACAGTGAAAAAATCACTCATATTTATTCTTACCCCCCCCTGGGAATCGAACCCGGGACCTCCAGAACGGTAGCCGAGCGTGCTGACCATTACGCTACGGAGGCGGACATCTTGAGAATTAAGCGTTTTCTTTATGGAAAAAAATCGACAAACTTCAAATAACACCCCTGGTAACTGTCTGCCTAGATTTTTTTTTAATTTTGGGTGACCCGAAAGGGTTCATGTCTCTAACAATCGGTCCTTTGATATTATATCATATAAAAAAATTAAATAATCTAATGACTAGTTAGTAAAAGAGATTAATATAACATTGCTAGGTTGTACGATTGGAAATTGAAGCATAAAGTAAAGAATTGCATTGAATTTTGAGAAGTTGAATAAAAACCATTAAAATATTTCAAAATGGACACAGATATGTTTTAAAACACAATAAATATTTAGAAAAAAAGCTTTCTATGACTATAATATGTACATATCGCTCACTCCTTTCAACAACGTCATATATCAAAAATCGACAATTTTCAGTTGTGCATGTTTTCAGAATGCCCAGAAAATGTACTATATCCCAGCAAAAGCGGCATATTTTTAAATTAATATTTACCCGCTACAGGGCAGAAAGTGTTGTTTTTGCATTTTGAAGAAAAGGTATTGTTTAATTATTTTTTTTAATATTTTTTTTTTCATTCAAACCCTTTTCCGCACCCCAATGGTGCATAGGGCACTGCATTATAAACACAGTGTTATCTTGATCGTTAACACACGAAGGAAAGGTGATCAGCCTTCCGCTTCAGGTACCAGTTCAGGGTAATATTGAATAAATATTAGAGTGAAAAATCACTTATATTTATTTGACCCCCCCTGGGAATCGAACCCGGGACCTGCAGAACGGTAGCCGAGCGTGCTGACCATTACACTACGGAGGCGGACAAATTATATTAAATATATTTCAAATGGAGAAAAAACATTCAGGTTTTACCTAAAAAGATCTGTCTTACAGTAAACAGTTTAATAAGTGGCTTGATATTTATTTTAAATACATTTTATTATATTTTTAAACTTTAAAAAAGGTCTGAAAAATCAAGTTTTTTGATATATGACGTTGTTGAAAGGAGTGAGTGATATATGGCCAGGGCTGTAATGTAAAATATCTAAAATACTGCAATTCTAAAATACCCCAAAGCTGAGAAAATAATAAAAAATGCAATAGAAAACCCCTATTTAAAATTGTATGGTTTTCAAACTATTGCCCAAAAAACGGGAAAAGGGAATGTATCAACATACCAAAGAATTTGATGTATGTTAAAAGAAGTACCTATAAATATGTCGGTGGAATCCTTTTATTGTTATCATGGATAATGTTATCAACTGCTCATAGTTATTGCAATCATTTGGGGCGTTAAAATCATTATTAACCGGATCCACGCGGCTCGCATAACCGTATGTGTTTTAATAAAACATGCCCCATACGCGGCTGACATAAGCGTATGTGTTTTTACTTTGCTCCAAGTTTCCAACCTCAGTTCAACTTGGAGGGATTTTTTCATGGTGTGGAACTTTGGATAAAATAATACGTCAATCCTTGGCCTTATGACATCTGTTGAAATATCTGACTAATAATTCGTAACATCACAAGGATAAATAAAAGAACAGATCCCTGATTTTTCTTGCGGTCGGTAATTAGTCCTCGCCATAATCATGCCCTATATCTGTCTCACTCTCGACGCTACGCATCGCCAGTGGGTAAGAGTGACACACGATGTGTGCTTTTATTTATTTATGTTACGATCTTATTTGTTTATATTACGATATATTTCAAGAATAATGTAACACGAGTGTATTATAGAGTACCAAAAAGGCGCAATGAATCCCATTGAACGTTTTTGTTTAGGAAAATAAATCGTTTCTTAACTAAATACATGATAAAAGTAATCATTTTAAAAACGGCGAAATACCGCCGCGTATAGGCCTCTCTCAGGAACAAAGTTGACGCGGTTAAAAGGTTAACTGCCATACACATACGAACATACGTGATACGCGTCGTTTTTTCCACACCATTGCGCTAACTCTGTGCACAAAATATTTAATGCTAGACAGAGAGGGAACACGCTAACGGAAAAGTACATTAGTTCCGTCCTAAAAGCACCTAATATGGACAAAAAAATCTGTTTTCATAATGCTGCAGAAAAAAAGATCATTTTTTTCTACAGAATTAACTCGGAAAATAACCCGAAGGTAGGGTGGTTAAAAAATAATATGATTATGTCCCTCTCCAAGCACAAGAGCTCAGTCTCTTTTTTGGAGAGGCTCAGCGCAACTGAAATTATGAGATCGTGTAAAGTATAGAAATCGTATTTAAAAAAATGTAACTGTATTAAATAAATAATATTTTTTTTTTAAATATCAAATACTAAAATCCTCATATTGTTATCAAATTCGGGGCATTGTTTGCCAGCTCCGCTTCAGGCACATTAGTATTAGTTTCATATATATTCTTCTCCTTCTAACCCTTATGGTGCATAGAGCACTGCATTGTATTGACGCAGTATTATATTGATTGTTAACAGACGAAGGAAAGGTGATCAGACCTCCGCTTCAGGTACCAGTCCAGGGAAATATTGAATAAATATTAGAGTGAAAAAATCACTGGAAATTTATTCGACCCCCCCCCATTGGGAATTGAACCCGGTACCTCCAGAACTCCTGACCATTACACTATGGAGGCAACCATTTGGTACTTTATTATTTATCAAAATGATTACAATAACCGGATTCCACCGTGATCAAACTTTCTAAATCTACACCATATCGTAAGAATGAGACGAACAATCCATCTCTCTCTCTCTCCCTCTCCCTCTCTCTCTCTCGGCCTACCTTCATGCTCTCAGCCCTCTTGACGCCGGTGACCATCTTGAAGCGGTCGCCGAAGGCCTGCGCGGCCGAGGCGGACTTCTGCACGTGCGGGGGCGTCTGCTGCGTCTGCTGCGCCGGCTGGGCCGGCTGCGCCGGCGACGATGGCAGCGCCGGCTGTACGTGGCGATCGGGCGTGCCGACCGCGCTCTGCGGCTCCACCTGCACAGACAAAATGTGTCAACTTCTTTTCCTGGCTAGATATCGTCTTTGTAGACTGTTGGCGTCAGCTCTCCTCGTCCTCAGGCTGTAGGTCCTTCTGTCATATACAACGTCACCTAGGCCATGCCTTGGGATCATGTCATCTTTCTGCAGCATCCATGAATTCCTTGGTATTCCTCTGGATATCTTTTAAGGAAGATCCATTTCTATTTCCCTAGTCAAACAAAATGCGTTAACTATTTGATTGTATTTTTAAATTGACGCTTACTAAATTCAACTGGGAAGTTGTCCGTATTATATGCGTTCTTCTTCTTTAAACCCAATGGTTCATATACTGAAAGCTGTCCCAGCGCATTCCCAGATCTGATACAGAAGCATCTAGGCTTCCTGACGGACCTTCTCTTGCAAAGCAAATGCACCCAATGGTGCATAGGGCACTGCTGCATCATATCGAATTTTACAAGACAGGTAAAAACACGTGTTATTAAATTAATTTAAAAAAATTGTTACTATGGCAGCGCCATCAGGTCAAGGCAAAGGGCAAGGGAATGGAGTTGAGGATGTAGTTAGTCTACCTTGGTGGCAGAATATGTGAATATTGGTACTTATTTATTTTTTTACAAAAATGTTTAAAATATTAGTATATAACCACTCACCGAGATTTTATGTCTACCGGTTTCGAGACGTACCCGTCTCTTCGTCAGGACAATCACTATTACAGCATGCAACAATATTATTTGCATGCTGTAATAGTAATTGTCCTGATGAAGAGACGGGTACGTCTCGAAACCGGTAGACATAAAAATCTCAGTGAGTGGTCATATACTAATATTATTATCATTTTCGTAAAAAAATAAATAAGTAAAAATGACTAACCACAAAGCATTCAATTCAAACCCTTATCCGCACCTCAATGGTGCATAGGGCACTGCATTATACAAACACAGTGTTATCTTGATCGTTAACAAACGAAGGAAAGGTGATCAGCTCTCCGCTTCAGGTACCAGTCCAGGGTAATATTGAATAAATATTAGAGTAAAAAAATCACTTTTGTTTATTTGACCCCCCCTGGGAATCGAACCCGGGACCTCCAGAACGGTAGCCGAGCATGCTGACCATTACACTACGGAGGCGGACACCACAAAGTAAATGCTTTAAATAATATTGAGAATATTGGTGGCTTATGAATGAGAGATAACGGCAAGCGAATGGATCGTGCGGCTGTAGTCACCTTGGTGGCGTGGCGCTCCTGCTCGAGGCGGCGCTGCTGCTCGATGCGCGCGCGCTCGGCGGCGCGGCGGCCCTCGGCGCGCTCGCGCTCCTGCCGCTCCTTCTCCTCCTGGCGGGCGCGCGCCTCGCGGCTGCGCAGCTCCCCGAACGCCTTCTCCACCTGTGGACCCGCCAGACGCGACTCAAACACCCTGTATGGCCGTCAGGCAGACGTCGTAGGTGTCCCGTCCCGACTTGGGACGGAGCATCTATCGTTTATATACGAGAGAAGATGGAAGTCTGGGCGTCAAATAGAAGTAGAAGTATCTTCGAATCTATTAAATTGCTACCCACATGTGAAAGGGATCCAAGACTTGCATATATACACGACCCAAAAATTAATGCAATATGAATGTTCAGAAATAAATGGGCTTTTGAATCTGAATAATGGGTAGAATATGGAATGTTACACATGTGTTAAGTGATCACTTAGCCAGCCTATGACTTAGAGGTTGTAAGCCGTTTAAATAACCAGACTTCCATATTCTTCTTCGTCTATGTTGAGATATAAAAAAAAAGCTGCGTAAATGTTGCATGTGTGTAAAGCGTATCATTTAACCAGCCTATGACAGGTCACAAGCCCTGTAAATACCCAGACTTCCATTTTCTTCTTTATCTGCCTATATATAACAGGTTGTAAGCCATGTAAATACATAAGACTTTTATATTCTTCTTCGTCTATGTTGAGATATCAAAAAAACTAATGGATAAATGTTGCATGTGTGTAAAACGTATCACTTAACCACCCTATGACAGGTCATAAGCCCTGTAAATACCCAGACTTCCATTTTCTTCTTCATCTATGTTAAGATGCCGAAAAAAAACAATACTAGGTTCCACAGTGGGAGCGGGCCGGCGCTTACCAGTGTGATTCTCTTGAGGGCGTTGAAGCGCTCCTGCTGGGCTTCCACGGTCTTCTGGAAGTCCTCGTGCTTCTTGATCAGCTCCTCGGCCTGCTTGATGTTCTCTCCGACCTTCCCGTCGCGGAGTTGAGGCTCCCTGCGATCGGAAAATGTGAATCAATTGATGCCTCATAATCGATCCATTTCTATCTCTTTCCTACCAATGTCAAATGACATTTCAGGACAGGTGTGTGTGGCATTCCATCCTCTCTGCCTACCCCTGCAGTGATGTGGCATGAGGATAGTATTTAGTACTAAAATTTAAGGTGAAAAAGTACTTCTACAATTACATACAGTAATTTTAGAATACATATACTTGATGCTGAATAAAAATATAGTTAAATACAACATATCAACATCCAGTAGTCCAGAGTCTCATTGAATTCCCTCAATTTGCGTCGGTAGTTGTCAAGGTTACCTGTTCAGCATCCAGTTGTCCAGGGTCTCGGCGTCCCTCTTGAAGATGAGCGTGTCGTGGTGCTGCTCGTAGATCTCGCTGCGGCGCGCCCACGTGTCCTGCAGCAGCTGCGCGCGGCTCCGCAGCGCCGCCATCTTGTCGCCCAGCTCCGAGGCCAGGAAGTGCTCCGAGTCCACCAGCTCCGCGCCTGCGGCACCACAAACAATTAGCCAACAAGTCAAGGACTCTCAGGCAATGGTATTGAACTTTTATTTAAAAATATATGGTTTTTATACTATTACCCACAAAACGGGAAAATGGAATGAATCAACAAAACAAAGTATTTGATATATGTTAAAAGAAATGTATTATATAATGTACATATTTATCGTGTTACATTAACATTCGATCCCAGGGAGTTTAAATAAATAAAAATATTTTTTTCACTCTAATATTTATTCAACATGACCCTGGACTGGTACCTGAAGCGGAGGGCTGATCACCTTGCCTTCGTGCAATTAATAATCAAGACTGCATCGCTATGATGCAGTGCCCTATGCACCATTGGGTGCAGATAAGGGCTAAAGGAAAAAGTCAGCTACTGTAAGGTATGTGGCGACAACGACATAGCCGCTACCCGTATAGTCTGGCAAAGGCATTCTAGAGATTGATATTTTGAGTTGATAGGATCACCTGTCTTGTAGAAATTGGTGAAGTCCTCCTGGCGGGCGTCGATCTCGGTGCGTATCTCTTTGTGCCGGGCCAGCAGCTGCTCCGCGCCCGCCACGTCGGCGGCCAGCTCCGGAGCCGTCACCCTGGCCAGCATCTCGCTGGTCCACGCCCTGCAAGACAAGCATCATAAACAGTCAAATTTTGGCGAGAAAATTCGTCGGTGCAGGAAATCATCACCAAAGAACTCGAAAAAGGACTACCGGAACACTGCCCGGGGTTTTTTATTTTTTAAACCTTGGCATCATAACATCATTCTAAGTAGGTACTAGGTTTTTTTTTAAATCGTCCACTCAATGATCTATAAACCTTGTACATAATTCTTCACTTCAAACCCTTATCCGCACTCGATGGTGCATAGGACACTGCATCATATAAACGCAGTGTTATCTAGATCAGTAACACGTGAAGGAAAGGTGATCAGCCTTCGGCTTCAGGTACCAGTCCAGGGTAATATTGAGTAAATGTTAGATTGAAAAAAATACTTTTATTTATTTAACCGCCCCCCCTGGGAATCGAACCGGGACCTCCGGAACGGTAGCCGAGCGTGCTGACCATTACACTACGGATACGGTTTTTTTTTCACTATAATATTTATTCAATATCACCCTGGACTGGTACCTGAAGCGGAGGGCTGATCACCTTTCCTTCGTGTGTCGACAATCAAGCTAACACTGCGTTTATATGATGCAGTGCCCTATGCACCATCGGGTGCGGATAAAATCTTGAAGAAAAAGGCGAAATCGGCAATATTTTTCTCAAATATTGGCCGATTTTAGCGTTTCTTTCTGCTGTGGCAACCCACACATCGACTATGGCAACTCAAATCGAGTGAAATAGCAAGCACCATACACGAAGCCCGCAACGAACGGAAGCGAGCCCGTTACACTTCGTCGCCGCTCCTCCTCAGATCGACACGTATTTCAACTGTTCTCATATTAGAATCACGCGATTATTTTTAAGTATTTTCTTGATTGTAATTCGATAGAACTGAATAAATTTGTGTTAAAAGTAATCCGCTTTCATCTTGCTTCCCTTCTGATAAATTAAAGTGGTATTCAACTGGAAACCACACTGCTATTGGTCTAACACAGAGGTTCCCAAACTCTTTTATCTCGTAGACCCCTTGCCTTACATGATATTGATTTTTATCAAATTCATTAACTTCAAATGTATTTTTGACAGCCGGTATATGTAGTGTTACTCACTTTGAACCACACATGTAAGGTTTTATAAGTTTATATTTTAAATTCAAATTAAAACATAGACCCCTTGCAAGTTGTCATAGACCCCTGGGGGTCGATATAGACCACTTTGGGAATCACTGGTCTAACATATCAAACTACTCAAATCCAACATCATTTTGTAATAAAAGTACTTATTTTTTTTTAAAAAAAAGGACCATTTGTGCAAAACAATACTTTTTTTGGCACAAATGGTCCTTTTTATTATTCTCAATATTATTAATATTTTAAGCATTTACTTTGTGGTTAGTCATTTTTACTTATTTATTTTTTTAACTAACTAACTAACTAGCCATCACGCCGCTTCCCCGCAGCGGTAGGCAGAGAGAATAGAGCGCCACACCACTCTGTCCTTGCAAACATTCTTCGCCTCTTCCGCGTTCGTGCATCTCCTCATACATACCCGCCGATTGTTACGACTCCTAACCTGACCACTTTCAAGTATTTGGCACACCTGATCGTGCCATGTTTTTCTCGGTCTTCCTCTGCTTCTTTTCCCGCTAACATTCGCCTCATAAATTTGTTGTACCGTTCTTTCCTCACTCATTCGTTCTACATGTCCAAACCATCTCAACACACCTTTCTTAATTTTATGGATAATGCTTATCTCAGCTTTGCATTCCTTCCTTATTTCACTATTCGCACATCTATCATACATCGTTTTGTCGCACATTCTTCTGAGAGATGGCATTTCGACTGCATTCAGTCTACTTTCATCCTTCTTTTGCCAACTCCACGTTTCACTTCCATACATTAGAGTTGGAACCAGGACTCCGTTGTGCACTGCCAGTTTAGCTTCCGCTGATAGGTTTTTATTTGCTATAACTGATTTCAGTGCGCCATTCACTTTGTTCCCAGCATTCATTCTCTTATTTTTTCACAAAAATGTAAATAATATTAGTATATAACCACTCACCGTCCACCGACTCACGGTCCTTTTTATGAGGCGCATACAAAATCGACAATATTTTTCATAAACATTGACCGATTTCAGCGTTTTTTTCTGCTATCGGCGGACTAAGACTAGCGGAAGATGAGTTACAAGATGCTACACTTACATCAGTTCTCCGTACTCGTCGAACAGCGCTTGCAGCTGTCCGGCTTGGCGCAGGTGCTGCCGCCCCCGCTTGGCCCTCTCCAGCAGTCCTCCCAGGGCTTCCGTGACCTCCTCCAGCTTGACGGTAACGTGCTCCTTGGCATCCGGGAAGGCCGACCCCAAGCTACATGAAAAAATAACAGAATAAATTATATTTTTCACAGTATAATTTCAAATAGTCTGTTAGTATGTTTTTGTGCGCCAACATTTATTTCCTAAAAATATTCAAAGTTCTTTTTTTTTTTTGGTCAAGGGATCTTGCATTCCTTATGTCACTGCGACTATATTAGGTCTATTGTGACCTTCCTCTATATCACAGCTCACTCCCAAGACCTACGTGAGTCATGTAACTCACGACCTGTCTTGGTGGTAGGAGCTTCACCTTCTCGGAGTCCAGTAGAGGTTTTCTAAGGATGTGTTTTTTGACTAAACTTGATAGTGCCGAGTGTCAGTCCGCATATGGACTCAGGGCCCATTGGTGGCCTCTCAGCACCAGTTCTTGCAAGTATATCAGCAGCCTTGTTACCCATGACACCACAATGCCCGGGCACCCAAACCAGCCTTATCGCGTTTCTCTCGCCCAGGCGGTTTAGAGCCTCTAAGCATTCATAGGTTATTTTACATTTATTGTATTCTTGCCCTTCTTGTAAAGGGCACTACACACAGAGGCCATGCCTTTGTGGGATCTTTTTTTATTTATTAATAAAATAGTTTTTTTTTTACTTTTAATTATAATATTTATGTGCAAAAGAAGTAATCTGTTGGATCTTGGACTCACCGTTCCGCTTCGCTGCTCAGTTTGTCCACTTGTGACTTGACGGCTTCCAGGTCGGCTTCCATGGCGTCGTGTTTCTTCACCAGGGCCTGGAATTATGTAGAAAAACATGGAATGTCTCATTCCCCAATGGTCTGCGTAGAGGACACAGCGACTCTCTAATGGCCCGTGTAGAGAATGCAGTAACTCTCCAATGGCCCATGTTGAGAACACAGCGGCTCTTTACTGGCCTGTGTAGAGAACACAGTGACTCTCCAATGGCCCGAAAACACAAATCATAGCGGATTTAATGAGATTTCACTGTAATTATTAGGATCGAATAAACCGGTATTAATGACCTCTCACTGTACATACTATGATCGATGGTATTAATGAAAGCTCATAATTACCGGTATGTTCGACCTCTAACTGGACATACTATGATAGAACATACAGGTATTAATGAGCTTTTATTGTACATACTACAATCAAACATACCGGTATTAATGACCTCTCACTGTACATACTATGATCGAACATACCGGTATTAATGAGCATTCACTGTACATTATACGATCAAATATACCGGTATTAATGACCTCTCACTGTACATACTATGATCAAACATACCGGTATTAATGACCTCTCACTAAACGTACTATGATCAAACATACCATTATTATATTACATAGTATCAATGACCTTTATATTATTTTGAGAAATAAAAATACTTTGTGTTTTGATCCACTTACATTTTTATTAACCAACTAGTTTCGGCAACAACCTGTTGCCCTCTTCAGGGTTTAATTTATGACGAATTTATGATGAATTATTATAATATTAGTCATAAATTAAACCTTGAAGATGGGCAACAGGTTGTTGCCGAAACTAGTTGGTTAGTAAAAATGTGAGTGGATCAAAACACAAAGTATTTTTATTTCTCGAAATAATATATCGATATGATCCACAAAGTTAATGCTTTCAATATTCAAAACTTAATGACCTTTGTTCTCTTTCATAACCAGTATCCCTCTTCACACCGGTACATTTTTTCCTCTCCAGGTCTGGTCGATACGAGACCCATTCATGTTGATATGTACCACGGAAGTTACAGTTACCTGGATGGCATGCAGGTCGTGTCCTCCTCCCAGCTCAGTGCTGAGCGCCGACTCCTTCTCAGCGATCCAAGAGATGGTCTCATCAGCCGTGCGGTCGAAGATGTGCACCTGCCTAGCTCCGGCCAGCGCCTGGGAACATAAAACAACACCTAATCAGTCCCTTGATCATCCTCCAGCTCCTTTCCTCTCTCCAATCTCATAACGTTCCATGATTGAGTTCACAACATCCATCTAGGATTCGATTTACAAAGGTTTTATTTAGCAGAGATTATTTTATTTGTATGCCAGAAGTTTTTTGCATACTGGGAAACGCCTGAAAACCTGATTATCAATTTTCTATGCAGCTTACACCTTGACAAGTTATTTTATTCACATTTTTAAGAAGATGAAGACTACACAGCACCGAAACACGCGGATTTTTTCGCACGGTAAGGGAATGTTAAAAAATCAATAAGCCATCCTATGATGTCTCAAAATTCTTGATCAAGGAAGGTTGAAGATCAGGAAGGAAGTTGTCACCTCTTGTCGAGCGTGCGCCAGCTCCCGGAGGTCTTCCCAGAGCGCGCGGGTGTCGGTGACGTGGCGCTTTATCTTCTCCGTCTCCGGGCTTCTCTCCTCCACCAGCCGAAGACCGGCTTCCGCGATGGCCTCCACGCGACCCTCGTTGGCTGCACAACAAAACAAAGAAATCAATTCATATTATTTTTTGACATCTCATCAAAAATGAAGAAGAATGTGAATAGAAGAATACGGGGCTGACAATCGTCAAAGGCTGGTTTAAGCGCTCAATTTACACACGTGTAACATTCACCAATTCTACTCATTATTGACTATATGAATATAATAAAACCCTTATCCGCACCCCAATGGTGCATAGGGCACTGCGTCATATAAACGCTGTATTATCTTGATCATTTACACATGAAGGAAAGGTGATCAGCCCTCCGCTTCAGGTACCAGTCCAGGGTAATATTGAATAAATACGACAGTGAAAAAATCACTTATATTTATTTTACCCCCCTTGGGAATCGAACCCGGGACCTCCAGAACGGTAGCCGAGCGTGCTGACCATTACACTACGGAGGCGGGACAATTATTATTATTATTGACAACAACACTACTCAAATTCTTGGAAGTTCTACATATGAACCAATTTTGAAACATTGTTCTTGAATCACTAGAACTTCACTAGAGACATCTATTGGTGAAGATGAAGAGCAGCTTTTTATTGAGCAGACTCTTTTATTAACAAAACAACTTAGTATTTTCAAAAAATCAGTGTTTGATTCAACAATTAATACATAAATCAAAATGGAGTTCTACAAATTAACTGGATCCACGCGGCTCGCATTACCGTGTGTCTTTTAACAAAACATGCCCCATATGCGGCTGACATAAGCGTTTGTGTTTTTACATTGCTCCAAGTTTCCAACTTCAGTTCAACTTGGAGGGATTTTTTCATGGTGTGGAACTTTGGATAAAATAATACGTCAATCCTTGACCTTATGACATCTGTTGAAATATCTGACTAATAATTTGTAACATCACAAGGATAAGAACAGATCCCTGATTTTTCTAGAGGTCGGTAATTAGTCCGCGCCATAATCATGCCCTATATCTGTCTCACTCTCGACGCTACGCATCGCCAGTGGGTAAGAGTGACACACGATGCGTGCTTTGATTTATTTATCTTACGATCTAATTTATTTATATTACGATATATTTCAAGAATAATGTGACACAAGTTTATTATAGAGTAAATATCTGACTAATAATTTGTAACATCACAAGGACAAGAACAGATCCCTGATTTTTCTAGAGGTCGGTAATTAGTCCGCGCCATAATCATGCCCTATATCTGTCTCACTCTCGACGCTACGCATCGCCAGTGGGTAAGAGTGACACACGATGCGTGCTTTGATTTATTTATCTTACGATCTAATTTATTTATATTACGATATATTTCAAGAATAATGTGACACAAGTTTATTATAGAGTACCAAAAAGGCACAATGAATCCCATTGAACGTTTTTATTTAGGAAAATAAATTGTTTGTTAACTAAATACATGATAAAAGTAATCATTTAAAAAACGGCGAAATACCGCCGCGCACGGGCGTCTCTTAGGAACAAAGTTAACGCAGTTAAAAGGTTAAAAGCCAAATCAATAAATATCATAGTCTTACCCGAGAATCCGGCCACAAAGTTGTCAAACGCTTGGATGAGGATCTCCACGTGCTCCACGTCCGTCCCATAGTCTTCCGAGGCGGCCACGGCCGTCTGGTCGTTGATCCACTCGTGGACTTCCTCACACTCGCGAACAAACCTGCGGGATGTCGATAATTGCACTAGTTCAAGCATAGCACGACCATTTACAACATTTTGAGTGTAACAAATTACTTATTATAACCCTTATCCGCACCCAATGGTGCATAGGGCACTGCATCGAATGACGCAGTGTTATCTTGATCATTACTTACATAAAGGCAAGGTGATCACTCTTGCGCTTCAGGAACCAGTCCAGGGTAATATTAAATAAATATTACAGTGTTAAATCACCAATATTTATTTTCACCCCGCCTGGGAATCGAACCCGGGACCTCCAGCACGGTAGCTAAACACGCTGACCATTACACCACGGAGGCGGACATCAAATACTTAACAAATACTTACAATTTATTTTTTGACATCTCATCAAAGATGAAGAAGAATATGGAAGTCTGGGCATTTACGGAGCTGACGACCGTCATAGGCTGGTTTAAGTGATCACTTTACACTTGTGTAACATTCACCAATTCTACCCATTATTGACAACCACACTACTCAAATTCTTGGAAGTTCTATATATTTTTTTTTTTTTTATTCATTTAATATATTTACATTTTTATTTATAACATAATAACATTTGAATCATTTATACATATGGAGAACTTTTATATTTCGATTCGCTGTGCCTCTCCATAAAAGAGTCTGTGCTCTTGTGCTTGGAAAGGGACTTACACTCGTGGTTTAATGTTATATAATAAAAGATATAATAGTTTTTTTAATATATTTTTTTAAAGAATTAAATGTATAGAGCTTTAATTTTTTTCTTGAGGATTTTTATATCATCTATTTTTTTTATTTCTTTAGGGAGTTTATTGAAATGTTTGATTGCCAAATATTTGAAGTTTTGCTGAAATTGCTTGGTGTTGCATTTTGGAATAGAAAAATCGTTTGAGAATCTCGATGATAAATTTTTTGTTAAATTTAAATAGTTGTCACCCTTTAGTATTTGAAAAACTGCGGTTTTTTTATAAATGGATTCTATATTTGGGACTTGAAATTTTTTAAATAATAATTTTGTAGGAAATATGTTTTTTTTTTCAAGATGACTTTAATTATGGTTTTCTGTACTATTTTCACTGATTTCAGTATGTTGTTGTATGAGCCTCCCCATGCAATAATGCCATACTGTAGTAGTGAGTGAACGATAGCATAGTAAACTCTTTTTAGGTTGTCGATGGTTAGTATGTTTCGGATTCTAATGAATATATATATATATAGAATACATATATATGAACCAATTTTGAAACATTATTCTTCAATCACTAGAACTTCACTAGAGACATCTATTGGTGAGATGAAAAGAATAATCCAGATTTTGTGAACAAGTATTTGGACACACTCAAAATGTTATACTTATAATTTATATTTGAAGCACTAACTTTGTGATTTTCCATTTTATATCTAAAATGTAACTTTGTTTTAAAATCACTATAAATAATTTATTATAACTTAATTATAATGTCTACCGGTTTCCGAGCTAACCGCTTCTTTATCAAGCCTGATTAATATGTTTTTTTAGTATTGAGAAGCAGTTAGCTTGGAAACCGGTTTACATTATAATTAAGTTATAATAAAATATTTATAGTGATTTTAAAACAAAGTTACATCTTGCAATGTCTCAATGTCCGTGTGTGATCTGACAGAGTGTTCACTAGTTGGGTCCTGCATTCAGCCCTCAGTGTGAGTACTCCCTAGTTGGGTCCTGCATTCAGCTCTCAGCGTGAGTGCTCCCTAGTTGGGTCCTGCTTTCACCTAGCAATGGAGGAGTAAGTATGGAACCAGTACTCACGCGTAGTACTTGTCGCTCTCCTGCAGGCGCTGCTGGCGCCGCGCGCCGAGCAGCGTGAGCTCGTCCAGCGCAGCGCGCACGTGCTGCGCGCGCGCCACGGCCTCCGCGCCGCCCTCCGCGCCGCGCCCCGCCAGCGCCTGCGCCAGCTGCTCCAGCCGCGCCGCCTGCTTCTCGAACGTGGCGATCTGGAACCGGGCAGGTCATTGAGTGATGATGAAGACGGTGAGGTCAAGTGTGATATAACATTATTGCGATGTATCTTGTGTAGGAGTGTGATTTTATGTCAATAAGGTGTATAGTCAAAAGGGTCAAGTGTGATATTATGTCCAAGGGATGTATTTTGTCAATGAGGTCGAGTGTGATATTATGTCCAAGGGATGTATTATGTCAATGATTCCGGGTTCGATTCCCAGGGTGGCTAAATAAATATAAGTGATTGTTTCACTCTAATATTTATTCAATATTACCCTGGACTCGTACCTGAAGCGGAGGGCTGATCACCTTTCCTTTGTGTGTTAACGATCAAGATAACACTGTGTTTATATAATGCAGTGCCCTATGCACCATTGGGGTGCGGATAAGGGTTTGAATTGAATTGAATATGTCAATGAGGTCAAGTGTGATACTATGTCCAAGGGATGTATTATGATGTATTATAGTCAATAAGGTCGTGTGATATTATTAATTATATTTATATATTAATATTAATTTATTATGTCAATGGTATCATGTGAAATCTGTGAGGTCAAGTGTGATATTATGTCCAAGGGATGTATTATGATGTATTATGTCAATGAGGTCAAGTGTGATACTATGTCCAAGGAATGTTTTATGATGTATTATGTCAATGAGGTCAAGTGTGATATAATAAGATAAGTATGTAATATGAAACCAAGTCTAGTGTGATATTGAGCCGACTGAGCGGGCCGAGACCCACCTCCCTCTGGATGGCCTCGAGCCGCCTCTGCAGCGCCTGCACCGAGTCCTCGTCCCTGCCGTGGTCGGCGCTCTCCAGCAGCGGGCGCCGCTCTGCCAGCCAGGCCTCCGCCTCGGCCGCCTCTGCCAGGAACTGTAAGGAGAGACGCACAGTCAGTGCCAGATCGGTCGCGGGGCGCGGTGTCCCAAAGGCGCCGCTCCGGCCCTTACCGTGTGCGCGTCCACGGCGTCCTGCAGGCGCACGCGGCGCAGGGCCGCCTGCTCCTGCAGCGAGCGCAGCGCCTCCTGCAGCTCGGCGGCCTGCTGCTCCAGGCGCGGGCCCGCAAAGTGCCCGCGCAGCTGCATCTGCGCCGAGCGCGCCGCCAGGCTGCTCACCACTGGTTCCCTGTACAGGAGACATGAGTGTTATACGACTTTCGTGGGTCAAGTGATAAACAGCTCTATAAGACTCTCATGAGTCTTCTTCTTCTTCTTCTTCTTCTTCTTATTGTAGGCCTTACGGCCTGTTTTTAAGAGGGATTAGCCTCCTGCGACGTCTATTCCCAGCTATCGGCCCATCTCTTTGGCGGTCTGCCTGGGGTTGACCGTACAATGCGATGTCTGGGAGTCTGGATGGTTCCATTCTCCTCACACGCGCATACCATTGTCTTCTTCGTTGCCTTCCCCACCTAACGACATCTTCGATCTCGCATATTTCCCTGATCTTGGCATTTCTCAGTCTATCTCGAAGACTCTTGCCTGTTATGCTTCTCAGAGTCTTCATTTCTGGCACTCTAAGCGTGTTTTTTGTGGCAGCGGTGTCTGCTCTACTTTCGATTCCATACGTCATGATGAATGAGTCTCTCATGAGTCATTGCTACTAATCAAACTAACTAACTAGCTGACGAGGGATGTTAAAAGCTTCAACCTAACTGATGAGAAATGTTACTGCTTCCATACAACTCTCACGGCTTATTGCTACCAGCTACCAATCAAACTAACTGACTGACGAGGAATGTTACAGCTTCATGTACATACCTCGTCAGAAGTGCACCATTGAAGTGACATTGGCAAGACTTTGGAATGTCTCTCATGCCTCGAGAGGAGTTCTGACAGTTCTAAGGCAGTACAGTATGCACCATTAGAGTGACTTTAACAAGGTTTTGGAATGTCTCTCATATCTTGAGAAGAATATTGGTGGTGTGCACTATACGCCCTTTGTGTGACATTGACAAGGCCTTAGAATAATGTTTATACCCCAAAAGGAGTTTTGATGCAGAGCGCTATGCACTATTTCGGTAAAATTGACAAGGCTTTGGAATGCTCATTCTTCAACAGGAGCTCTAACAGATTGCGCTATGCCATAGACAATGCTTTGGAATAATGCTAATACCTCGATAGGAGTTTTGATACAGTGCGCTATGCGTCTTATGTGTGACATTGACTAGGCATCGGAATGTCCCTCGCACCCTGAGAGGGCTCACACCGTCGGGGTGACATTGACAAGGCTTCGGAATATCCCTCACATCGTCGGGGCGACATTGACCAGCATATGGCATGCCTCTCGTACCTGGAGAGCAGCTCCGCCTCGAGCGCGGTGTGCTTCTTTTGCTGGCTCTGCGCCTGTGTGAGCGAGGCGGCCAGCACGGGCGCGCATGCCAGCGGCGCGCGCTCCCGCAGCCAGCGCAGCTCCTCGCCCGCGTCGCGCGCCCAGCGCTGCAGCTGCTGCGCCTCCTCCAGGTTGTCCCGCCGGATCTGCATCGGCTCCTGCAACTGGCGGTACCTGCAGGCGGAAGATCAAACTGTCAAAATCAAAGTACGGTGGAACCCTCTTATATTTTTGACATCTCAACATAGATGAAGAAGAATGTGGAAGGCTGGGCATTCACAAGGCTTATATATTTCTTATATTATTATAAACCCTTATCCGCACCCAATGGTGCATAGGGCACTGCGTCATATAAACGCAGTGTTATCTTGATCGTTTACACATGAAGGAAAGGTGATCAGCCCTCCGCTTCAGGTACCAGAAGGGTAATATTGATACAGGGCTTATAACGGTCATAATTATCAGATTTGTGAACAAGCATTTGGACACACTCAAAATGTTGCGAGTCTTTTTACTGTTATCGCTCTCTGAGGGTCGTCGACAATGACTTTAACACATTGTTTGCGGGAAAGGCTTAACGAGATTCATTAAATTTTTAATGAAACAACAATGCAATATGTAGTAATTACTGAAAATGTCAAGCGACAGCAGCCGTCAAGAAGCACGCTGTCCGCCATGAGCAATGTTTAGTACTGTGTGTGTGTCTGCTTCAGAATACAAAGACAGTACCTTGCCAGTGCGTCATCGACCCGTTGTTGGATTTCGTCGGCCATAAAGTGCTTGGCTTCCGTGAGATGTTGTGCTGTTTCGCGTAATTGCGCCGTCTCTTCTCCCCTCTGGGCGACTTCCTGCTCCAGCCGGGAGTGACGCGCGAGCAATGTTGCCACGGAGGCGAGATCTTTCCCTGCAAAAGAAATAAAATAGCATAAATACATCTTCTATCGCTTGGGAGTAATTGTCCTTGTTTCAGGCAGCTCTAGACAGTCCTGATCCCCGCTCAATCCGGTATTTTCCGGAGCCAGGAGATCTGCCTTCTGCCCACACCTTGTGGACCTTCTATAAGGTGCAATATCTCGTACTTGTCTCCTCTCGGCACATGCCCCGGATAGGACACCTTCTGGACCTTGATATCAGTCGGCAACTGTCTCCCTGCTCTTGTTCTTTGGAGCACATTTGCGTTGCTAACCGTATCATTCTAAACACCTTAAATATTGCAATATTGTGGCAACCCACACATCTACTATGGCAACTCAAATCGAGTGAAATAACGAACACCCTACACCGGAGCCCGCAACGAGCGGAAACTAGCCCGTCACACTTCGTCGCCGCCCGTCCTCCGATCGACACGTATTTCAACTGCTCTCATATTAGAATCACGCGATTATTCTTAAGTATTTTCTTGATTGTAATTTTATAGAACTGAATAAATTTGTGTTAAAAGTAATCCGCTTTCATCTTGCTTCCCTTCTGATAAATTAAAGTGGTATTCAACTAGAAACCACAATATAATATGCAGAATTGTGATTACAGTCTCCCGCAACTGGCGAACAGAAGGAGGTTTATAGTGTCTGTTGTATTTTCCTTAAAGCGTGTACACTTTACAATGGAAAGATTTAAAATGTTTCAGTGATTTATATGAGGTTGCGATTGTTACGTTACGCTAGTGGAATCCCAGTGCGGGAATGACTGAAGGATGATGTGCCATGTGGAGGAATGGAAAACATGGAGTTCTCTGCAAGATATCTAAGATAAGGATGATGTGATGGACAGTTGGGGTTCCGAGGATAGATAGTTTCCTGAAGGTGTTCAAAGAAGGCGCACTCTTGGTGTGGAGATGCGGGCTACTCCAGTGTAGGAATGGCTGAAGGATGATGCGTTATGTGGAGGAATGGAAGGTGTTCTCTCCCAAGAAGTGTACAGAAAGATACATGAAATTCTGTGCAAGATATATGATAAAAATGACATGATGAAGAGGCGTCTCTCGAAGGCCAACCCTTGAAGTCTTCATAGTTCTAGTCGGTTGACTCCTGGGAGGTGTACAGAAACGTACAAGAACTTCTGTGTAAGGATAACACGATGGCCATCCTCCAAGCCCCCTCAGGTCTGGTCAGTTAGAAGGTATTGCTCCCTCTCTCCCTTTTTTTTTGAGGTCAAGAGATCTTGCAACCCTTATGTCACTGCGACCATATTAGGTCTATTGTGACCTCCCTCTGTATTACAGCTCACTGCCAAGACCTACGTGAGTCATGTAACTCATGACCAGTCTTGGTGGTAGGAGCTTCACCTTCTCGGAGTCCAGTAGTGGTCCTCCAAGGATGTGACTTGGTTTGTGAGCGAGTGCTTCACAATTGTAGAGAATGTGGATTGGCGTTTCGTTATCCTCCATACAAAATCTGCAGACTGGGGAGTCATGAAGTCCAATTTTTGTCATGTGTTTCCTCAGTCTGCAGTGGCTTGTCTCTCTCCCCTTACCGTGGTCGGTGCTCTGCAGCTGCGCCTCCACGTCCTCGGCCCACGCCACGAAGTCGTCCAGCCCGCGCAGGAACACGCGCGCCTGGTAGGCGGCCGCGAGGCGCTCGTGGCGCTCGGCCGCGCCGCGCTGCAGAGCGCTCCAGTCGCTCTCCAGCCCGTCCACGTGACTCGCGATCTCCGCCGCTGCGTAATGCTGCTTCTCTGGAAACACAAATCAATATTGGCAACATTTTAGGTGGGCCCAACCAATGGGTTTCCGATTCTCCTCTGTTCTCTGCTTGATAATAAGCTTACCGAAATCAACCATAGATACTCCCACGTACTCGCACATGAAGTATTTATATATCAATCATATCATATATACAGGGTGGCACAAAATTAATCACCCAATAGGAAGATGTTATAATTTTTTCAAATGGCGCTGTACGTCAATCATATCTGACATTTGTCTACTCAGCTACTAGACAGCTGCAGTATGCAACATGACAACTTACCGATAAGTTCTTCCCCATTTCTCACGACGGCTACGATTCGGTTGTGATTGGCGTTGAGTTCAGATTCAAAGGCGGCGTGTCGCTGTATCTTGCTCTGCAGGTTCGACAGATCCCTAGAAAAATAGGTTTGTTTTTACTCGATACGTCTAGCGTTGACAGGCACCACACTTGAAAAATGACAGCTCCACAGCTGTAATCATTCAATTAGTTCTATTTATATTTGGCGTGATGACTATGGAACGTCAGGGTCACCAAGTTAGGATCTATTTGGAAAGAGACATGATAGTAGTTTGGTCTCCCAACTTGAACGTAGAGCAGATCACCAAGCCTTCATGTAATCAGCGATCAAGAAGACACTACATCAATGTCATGCAGTGTTGTATGCACCATCATGTGCGGATGAGGCTAGAAGCCCTCCGAAATAGAAAGCAGTACGTCAGAAAGGTCCAGATAACCCAATATGGCATAGTCCCTTATAGGTATACACCCTGGACTGGTACCTGAAGCTCAAGACTGATCTTGCCTTCATGCGATTGAATCAGGTAGGAGTCAGCAGAACGTTTCACTCACTTGTAGCTCTGGTCGTTTGCGAGCTGTGCCTTGAGAGCCAGCCACTCGTGCTCGTGGTAGAGATCCCGCAGGAACTGCTGCAGCTGTCTGGACTGCTGGAGCATCTTAGCTCTGGATTCGGACATCTCCTGTAAAATAAATAACATCAAAACACATCCAGGTAACTGCCTGCTAAATCCTATCATTCACGAAAACTGGGGCAGTTCTATACAGAAATTCGGAAATGGTTTACTAATTTGTTTATTTGATTCTTATCATTCCCGAAAATTGGGACAGTTCTAGAATATGAGAAACGGTTTCCTAATTTATCTTCCATCATTCCCAAAAACTGGGGTAGTTCTACAAACTCGTAGATGGTTTCCAAATTTGTATTTTTTAAATTCCCACCATCCCCGAAAACTGGGGCAGTTCTAGAAATTAGGAGATGGTTTCCTAATTTGTGTTTATTTAATTCCCAAAAACTGGGGCAGTTCTATACAGAAATTTGGAGATGGTCTCCAAATTCATGTTTATTTAATTCCCATCATTCCTGAAAACTGGAGCAGTTCTATAAACACGGAGATGGTTTTCTAATTATCAGGATTCCCAAAAATTGGGCCACTTTTGGAAACTCGGTAATATATTCCAAATTTATGATTTTATCATTTCCATCATTCCCAAAAAATGGGGAAGGTCTATACAGAAATTTGGAGATGGTTTCCTAAATTTGTATTCCCTTAATTCCTAACATTCCCGAAAACTGGGGCAGTTCTAGAAACACAATGATGTCTTAATTTGAGTACGAATAGATTTGAATATCCACCAACCTTGAGCTTCTCCAAGCGCGTAGCGACGGCGGCGAGTCTCCGCTCGATGTACGCGCGGTCAAAGTGGCCGCAACCGAGAAGCTCCTCTGCGAACTTGCGTAGCTCTGCGGCCTTGCTCTCCTGCGCGCGTACGAGCTTGTCGAATTCCGCGTGCTTCCTGATCAGAGCTTCCACGGCTGAAAAAACACAAATGTTGCTGTCAGGATGGCTGTTGTAGGGGAAGCTAGAGACCTCTGTTATTATTATCTGTTATATCGTTATAACCAACCACATTCGCCTTATACATTGGTTTTACTGTCTTTTCTTCACTCATTCGATCCACACGCCCAAACCATCCCAAGCTGCCTTCCTTAGTTTGCTGGATAGTGCTCATCTCAGCCTTGCACCCTTTCGTTATATCGCCATTGGAACATCTACCATACATGGTCTTGCCGCACTGAGAGATGGCATCCCGACTGCATCCAGTCTACTCTCATCCTTCCCAAACCATCCCAAGCCGTCTTCCTTAGTTTGCTGGATAGTGCTCCTCAGCCTTGGTGCTCCTCAGCCTTGCACCCTTTCCTTATATCACCATTGGAACATCTACCATACATGGTCTTGCCGCACTGAGAGATGGCATCCCGACTGCATCCAGTCTACTCTCATCCTTCCCCATGCTTCACTTTCATACATTAGGGTTGACTCCGTTATGTACTGCCAATTTAGCTTGTGCTGAAAGCTCTTTATTTGCTATAACTGAAATCATCACCTGGTAAAGAGTCTCCGAGGTCATCGTTGTTCAAGAAGGCTTCCTTTGCCGCCAGCCAATCCTCTGTCTGTCTGGCCTGCTCTTTGAAGAGTTGCAATTGATGTGCCTGTGAAAAGATTATGTGTTGTTTAGTAGATATCGCTTCTTTGCTATAAGAACGTCACTGTACAACGTCATCCCGTACAAAAAGTTTAGAAAAAAATGGAATTGTAATCCCGTGGTTTGAGTCGCAGACTAAAGACTCAGATTCCTGGCATCAAGCCCACTCATTGATTATTAAAAATAATTTATTCAGTTTTTTTAAAAGTAAATAACATTATAAATTTAAATAGATAATACTAATAACTTGTTAATGCTTGGTTAATATGCTATGAATCTCTGCAAGTTGGATTTTATTGGTGAATTTGAAAGATAGCTTTACTCAAAGAATATACGCTGAATCTCTAGAATTTTATTACATGCTTGGAGAATGTTGATTCACAAGTTGTTTACATTGATGAAAATGCTATGAATCTCTGCAAGTTAGCTTTACTTGAATATGCTAAGAATCTCTGAAATTGTGCTTCTCTTGAAAAATATGCTATATATATATATATATATATATATATATATATATATATATATATATATATATATATATATATATATATATATATATATATATATATATATATATATATATATATATATATATATATATATATATATATATATATATATATATATATATATATATATATATATATATATATATATATATATATATATATATATATATATATATATATATATATATATATATATATATATATATATATATATATATATATATATATATATATATATATATATATATATATATATATATATATATATATATATATATACACATACACATACACATACACATACACATACACATACACATACACATACACATACACATACACATACACATACACATACACATACACATACACATACACATACACATACACATACACATACACATACACATACACATACACATACACATACACATACACATACACATACACATACACATACACATACACATACACATACACATACACATACACATACACATACACATACACATACACATACATACATACATACATACATACATACATACATACATACATACATACATACATACATACATACATACATACATACATACATACATACATACATACATACATACATACATACATACATACATACATACATACATACATACATACATACATACATACATACATACATACATACATACATACATACATACATACATACATACATACATACATACATACATACATACATACATACATACATACATACATACATACATACATACATACATACATACATACATACATACATACATACATACATACATACATACATACATACATACATACATACATACATACATACATACATACATACATACATACATACATACATACATACATACATACATACATACATACATACATACATACATACATATATATATATATATATATATATATATATATATATATATATATATATATATATATATATATATATCTGTAATTTAGCCTTATTTAAAAAAATACGATGAATCTCTGCAATCTAGCTTTACTTAAAAAATATACCATGAATCTGTGCAAGTTGGCTTTGGTTGGTGATCTCTGTAAGTTAGCTTTACTTGAAGAATATGCTATGAATCTTTACAAATAGTCCTTCCTCAGCAAATATGCCATGAATCTCCAAGTTGGCTTTAATTAGTAACCTCTGCAAGTAAATACAATGGTGAATACGCCATGAATCTCTTCAAGTTAGCTTTACTCCAAGAATATCCAATGAATCTCTACAAATAGGCCATCCTTGGCAAATATGCTACGAATCTCTACAAGTTGACACATGCTTGGGGAATATGCAATGAGGCTCCGAGTTTACCTGCGTGAGGTGCCCCCTCCTCTGGTCCCAGGCCCCCGTGAGCTCGGCGGACAGCTCCGCCAGCCTCTTGGGGCGCTTCTCCTTGTCCTCGCCCTCGGGCAGCGGCAGCTTGAGGGCCTCCGACGCCAGAGAGCTGATGCTCTTCTGCCGGTTATCGATCTCCGCCTGGCGACAAGACATTTATTTTGTTTATTTAAAGAAATAACCCACAAAGCCCCTAATCTAAGAGGCTTGTCTGCAGGTAGGATAGTAAGGATAGGGAAGGTAAATGTGAAAAATACATCACAAACACCCGGACCAATTGAAAATAAATCTTTCTTGAGTTCATTTTGCATTTGGCGGGAATCTAACCCGCGACGCTAGGTTCACAGTCGAGCGTCTACCCAATTGTGCCACGGCGCCTGCCATTAGACTCACACTAGACATACCTTAGACTTGCCATTTCGAGATAAAAAAAATTATATGTGGGATTTGATATCGCCCATATATCGCTTACTCCTTTCAAGAACGTCATAAATCAAATAACTTGATTTTTCAGGAGAACGATTTAAAAGTTTAAAAATATAATACAATATATTGAAAATAAATATCAAGCCGCTTGTTGAACTTTTTACTGTGCAACAGTTTTTTTAGATAAAACATGAGGGTTTTTTCTCCCTTTGAAAAATATTTAGTATATTTAAAAAAAGTAATTAAACAATACTTTTTCTTCAAAATGCAAAAAGAACACTTTCTGCCCTGTAGCGGGTAAATATTAAGATAAAAATATGTCTCTTTTGCTGGGATATAGTACATTTTCTGGGCATTCCGAAAACATGCACAACTGAAAATTGACAACTTTTGATTTATGACGTTCTTGAAAGGAGTGAGCGATATGAACTTTTATTTCATAACTTTAGTAATGTTATGAGAGCTGGCTGAACCTTTTTTTTGTAATTAAAAAAATATATTTCTTCTTGTTCGATCCCTTATCCGTACCCAATGGTGCATAGGGCACTGCGTCATTTAAAAACAGTATTACCTTGATCATTTATACATGCAGGAAAGGTGATTAGCCCTCCGCTTCAGGTACCTAAGCGCAGGAGTTGATCACCTTACCTTCATGAAGGAAACGATCGAGGTAACACTGCGTTAATATGATGCAGTGCCCTATGCACCATTGGGTGAGGAGGAGGGTTGAAAAAAATCAGGTACCAGTCCAGGGTAATATTAAATAAGTATAACAGTGAAAAATCACTTATATTTATTTGACCCCTCCCTGGGAATCGAACACGGGACCTCCAGTACGGTAGCCGAGCGTGCTGACCATTACACTACGGAGGCGGACAAACTACCCAAAATTATTATTATTATGAATACTTTGAAATTTTTTGGCACAAAATAATGTAAAACGCGTGATGTTCAATTTATTTATTAGATACAATGGTCCAACGGTCCGTGTCACAGTGTGTTATTCACATTTGCTTGCGAATTTTTCTTTATTTCGCTCCGACTACTGTGCGCCACAACCATTTGAAAGAGAGAGGAAAGGAGAGGACTTACCTTGCGTTCCTGGTGAAGCTCCAGGAGGGCCTCTGCGTCAGGCACGCTCGTCGGCGGCTCGCTGCTCTCCAACTTCTTGACAGTCTCCCCGACCCACACTTCCAACTCCTGGAACATAATAGAACAACATCTTCATATTATTTTTGACATCTCATCAAAGATGAAGAAGAATATGGAAGTCTGGGCATTTACGGGGCTGACGACCGTCATAGGCTGGTTTAAGTGATCGCTTTACACACGTGTAACATTCACCAATTCTACCCATTATTGACAACCACACTACTCAAATTCTTGGAAGTTCTGTATATATGAACCAATTTAGAAACCTTGTTCTTGAATCAATAGAACTTCACTAGAGACATCTATTGGTGAGATGTAAAGAAGCTTTTTATTAAGCAGAAACTCTTATATTAGTATGTGAGATCCGAATCCTGGATTATAATCACACACATGAGAAACGCCAGAAAATACCATTTTCATTTTTATTATTTAAGCTTATAATTTAACCAGACAATTTATTTACAACATTTTGAGTGTGTCCAAATACTTGTTCACAAAATCTGGATTGTCTCCAATTACAGGAGTTATTTTCATATTATTTTTGACATCTCAACAAAGATGAAGAAGAATATGGAAGTCTGGGCATTTACAAGTTAATTTACAATTTTAAGTTCTATTGATTCAAGAACAAGGTTTCTAAATTGGTTCATATATACAGAACTTCCAAGAATTTGAGTAGTGTGGTTGTCAATAATGGGTAGAATTGGTTAATGTTACACGTGTGTAAAGTGATCACTTAAACCAGCCTATGACGGTCGTCAGCCCCGTAAATGCCCAGACTTCCATATTCTTCTTCATCCTTGATGAGATGTCAAAAATAATATGAAAATAACTCCTGTAATTGGAGATAATCCAGATTTTGTGAACAAGTATTTGGACACAATCAAAATGTTGTAAACATCTTCATATGTGTAGGGTCCTCACCAAACCATATATTACCATTATAAATGATTTGAAATAGAAAAAAAAAATTAAAAAATGTATGGGGATGTCCTCACCAAAAGGTTTTTTTTTTTTTTGGGGTCTAGGGATCTTGCATCCCTTATGTCACTGCGACCATATTAGGTCTACGGCGACCTCCCTCTGTATTACAGCTCACTGCCAAGACCTACATGAGTCATGTAACTCACGACCTGTCTTGGTGGTAGCTTCACCTTCTCGGGTCCAGAAGAGGTCCTCCAAGGATGTGACTTGGTTTGCGAGCGAGTGCATCACAATTGTAGAGAATGTGGATTGGCGTTTCGTTTTCCTCCATACAAAATCTGCATACTGGGGAGTCGTGGAGTGGGATTTTTGTCATGTGTTTCCTCAGTCTGCAGTGTCCTATCCATTATGTCCTTACATTTTCATTATAAATGATTTTAACCTTTTAACCGCGTTAACTTTGTTACTAAGAGACGCCCGTGCGCGGCGGTATTTTGCCGTTTTTTAAATGATTACTTTTATCATGTATTTAGTTAAGAAACGATTTATTTTCCTAAACAAAAACGTTCAATGGGATTCATTGTGCCTTTTTGGTACTCTATAATACACGTGTGTCACATTATTCTTGAAATATATCGTAATATAAACAAATTAGATCGTAACATAAATAAATCAAAGCACGCATCGTGTGTCACTCTTACCCACTGGCGATGCGTAGCGTCGAGAGTGAGACAGATATAGGGCATGATTATGGCGCGGACTAATTACCGACCGCAAGAAAAATCAGGGATCTGTTCTTTTATTCATCCTTGTGATGTTACAAATTATTAGTCAGATATTTCAACAGATGTCATAAGGCCAAGGATTGACGTATTATTTTATCCAAAGTTCCACACCATGAAAAAATCCCTCTAAGTTGAACTGAGGTTCAAAACTTGGAGCAATGCAAAAACACAAACGCTTATGTCAGCCGCGTATGGGGCATGTTTTGTTAAAACACATACGGTTATGCAAGCCGCGTGGATCTGGTTAAGTAATTAGGAATTCTAGCTTGTAGAATTGTTACGTTTTGGTGCGATTTAATGACTTCATATTGGTTTAACACAGGATTGGTCACGTTTTGTCGCAACTTTAATGAAAATTTCCATAGAATACAGATATATAAAAACTAACTAACTAACTAACCATCACGCCGCTTCCCCGCAGGGGTAGGCAGAGAGAAAAGAGCGCCACACCACTCTGTCCTTGCAAACATTCTTCGCCCCTTCCACGTTCATGCATCTCCTCATACATACCCGCCGATTTTTACGACTCCTAACCTGACCACTTTCAAGTATTTGGCATACCTGATCGTGCCATGTTTTTCTCTGTCTTCCTCTGCTTCTTTTCCCGCTAACATTCGCCTCATAAATTTGTTTTACCGTTCTTTCCTCACTCATTCGTTCTACATGTCCAAACCATCTCAACACACCTTTCTTAATTTTATGGATAATGCTTATCTCAGCTTTGCATTCCTTCCTTATTTCACTATTCGCACATCTATCATACATCGTTTTGTCGCACATTCTTCTGAGAGATGGCATTTTGACTGCATTCAGTCTACTTTCATCCTTCTTTTGCCAACTCCATGTTTCACTTCCATACATTAGAGTTGGAACCAGGACTCCAGATATATAGATCAATCAATATTTTCCATAGATCAATCAGAACCTAAAATCTGGCAGTGTCAAAAGTCTGCATAATCGGAGGGCATGTATCACTAGATGTATGGATGTGAAGGAGGCGAGGAGTGTATGTCAGGACAGAAGAGTGTGGCGTTCCGTCATCTCTGCCTACCCCTGCGGGGAAACGGCGTGATGGTAGTAGTAGTAGTAGTAGTAGAATACAGTGAACAGAACAGATTTGCATTCAAAGAATTTTTTGTGCAATATCGGGAATGTTACTTTTTCACCCTGCGGACGATACATAACTAACAAACTATAACCATCACGCTGCTTCTCCGCAGGGTAGGCAGAGAGAATAGAAAGCCACACCACTCCGTCTTTGCAAACAATCTTCGCCTGTTCCACATTAATGCATCTCCTTAAACATTATTCTTCTTCTCCAAACCCTTAAACGCACCCGATGGTGCATAGGGCACTGCATCATACAAAAGCAGTGTTATCTTGATCAATAACACGTGAAGGAAAAGTGATCAGCTCTACGCTTCAGGGACCAGTCCAGGGTAATATTAAATAAATGTCAGGGTGAAAGAATCACTGATATTCATTTGATAACCCCCCTCCCTGGGAATCTAACCCGGGACCTCCAGAACGGTAGCTAAGCGTGTTGACCATTACACTAAGGAGGCGGACTAACTACATAACTAATCAATTATAAACATTACGTTGCCTCTCCGCAAGGGTAGGCAGAAAGAATAGAACGCCACACCACTCTTTGCAAACAATCTTTGCATCCTCCACATGCTTGCATCTCATAATACATACCTGCTGATTATTCCCACTTCCTACCTGACCAAACCGGGGTATTTGAAACAGTCCCATGCCACGTTTTCCTAGGTCTTCCTCTGTCGTCTGTCCAACTACATTCTCCCAGTAGATTTCACTATCCCTTCATCACTCATTCGATTCACATGCCCAAACCATCACAACACACCTTTCTTAATTAAATGCTTTTTTATATTATTTCAGATGTAAAAAGAGGGAGAATGTAAAAACAGACCTTGAGATCAGCATCCAGTTTGTGCACCGTATGGGCATCGTCCAGCTGCTGCCTCCTCTGCTCCAGGAGCTCCTGGAGGTGGACCCACGCCTGCTGCAGCTCCTCCAGCTTGGCCTTGATGGCTTCCGCCTTGCCGGGATACCTGACAAGCAAATACCACCAGTTCAGCTCTGTCTTCAGATATGCTTTGCCAGTTTTGCGGCCATTTTCATATATTAGTTCCCATTTCGGACCTGTCCACCTTCAAGAATTTGGGGTACTTGTTTTTTCGAACTTTCGTTGTTTCTACATCAAAGCCCACTGGCATTTTAAATCTTATTTAGCCAAATTTATGATTCATCCGCTCCACTTGACCAAATTTGTACACCAATGGCTTATTTTAGTGCTTTTTATAAGACAAATTTGGATAAACTCCATCGGTCTTGGAAACTTCTCTGGGTCTCGAGATCTACCGAGGTCTCAAAATCTATCCTGAGGTCTCGGAAACTCCCCGAGGTCTCGAGATATACTGTCTCAAAATCTATCCCGAGGTCTTGGAAACTTCCCGAGGTACCGAGGTCTCCCGAGGTCTCAGAAACTCCCCGAGGTCTCGAGATCTACCGAGGTCTCGGTAACTTCCCGAGGTCTCACGATCTACCGAGCTATCGGAAACTTCCCGAGTGTCTTGCAAACTTCACCCAATGGTGCATACGGCAATGCATTGTATAGAGCCAGTGTTATCTTAATTGTAATTTTAACTTTGATTGTGAAAAACATTTTGTGATTGATTAAATTCTTACTGACATAAGATTTTAATGGATGGATTCGAATGGAAACTATGAGTTTCTATTTCGGACCTGGAATGTGGCCGGTTGCAGAGTCGAATCGGAGCTACTCACTTGGTGGCGAGGCGGGCGGCCTCCTTGGCGTGCGTGTCCATCTTGGCGTGCAGCGCGCTGGCGTCGCGGTGCAGCGCGTCACGGCGCCGCTGCAGCCGCTCCACGCCGCGCAGGTCCTTGGCCTTCTCGCCGCCCGTCAGCAGCGCCGCTTTCTCCGCCGCACGCTCCATCGTCTCCTGCACATCCCTGCGAACAAGCACCATCAGTCATCAAAACAAATAACAACTCAATAACCATCACTCCGCTTCCTTTTCCATACTGTTAGTAGAGCGCGAGAGACGCCTGCAAACATTGTACAGATGGGAATTGGGTGTTGCGGCTACTTGTGATTAGTATACTGAGGTCCGGGCGGCAGACTGCCCGAGTATAATCAGAGGTGGGGTCGATGAACAAAACCGCCCGACAACAATGTGTTAGGATAACACATTGTTGTCGGGCATTGTTGTCCTCTTGTTCTTTGAACTTGCCCAGTTTTCGAGAAACTTTGTAAATTAGCTAGCCTGCTTTTGATTCACGACAGGTTGTAAAAGGGGGCGTACCTGTTGTACTGGTGGATCTCCAGAGCCGCGGCCAGGCTGTCTCTGTACTCCTGGAGGGCCCCGCTGAGCGCGCGCCACTTGTTCAGGAAGGCGTCGCGGCGCTGGGCAACAGCCGGACCTGACGTAGGACCCTGAAAAGACAAAAGTTCAATCAAAACCGATTGTGGAGTTATCCATGATCAATCGGCAGTAGAGTCCCCACCTTAAGAAGCAATTTCAGTACCGAATTGGAGATAAACATTGCTTTTTTGTACGCGCCTAATAAAAAGGACCATTTTTGCAAAAAAGTTTTGTAAAAAAGGCGGCATACATATAAGAAGAAATTTCAGTACCAGTTCAATTGCGTATAAGATGGTACTACTTACTAGGGTGGGCAGTAGAGGTAGGTAAGCTGATACTACTTAGTAAGGTAGGGTAGATACTGGTTACGTTTTTATATTGCGTCGCGCGGGTGATTTAGGAGGCACTGCTTTTCTGCCTTTTACGGAAGGCACGCACTTGTCAATCAGCAGTGATTCTGGACCCATTTGAATGATTTTTATAATATTATCAACATCGCAACAAGGATGAAGAAGAATATGGAAGTCTGGGTATATTCGTAGGGCTTTGTAGGCTGGTAAAGTGATCACTTTTTTTACACATGTACATTCACCATTCTCCTAACCCTTATCCGCACCCAATGGTGCATAGGGCACTGAATCCGCTTCAGGCACAAGTCCAGGGTCATATTAAGTAATTATCAAACCGAAAATAGGTTATATTTATTTTGGCCCTCTTGGGAATCGAACGTGGGGCCTCCGGCATGGTAGCCTAGCGCGCTAACCACTACACTATGGAGGCGGACCATTCTACCCATGATTAACAACCGATTGATGATCAATCTCGTGATGTTCCAAGATTGAGTTCACAACAGCCATCCGTTGCATTTAAAAAGCTGTTACTAAGCAGTGACCCATTTTTTTCAGGCAATGCCGGGTTCAGAGCTAGTGATGAAATAAATATTATTCACGCATAAAATCAATCGCGGGAAAATATATACAAGAAAGGTAACTTATCTTTTAATACTTTATCTCTCAGCCAAGAGATCTGATCGACTGGCTTCCGGAGAAGAAGAAGAAGATCAAGGCAAGTACCTGCTGGAGCAGCTTGTCAGCGAGGGCGCTGATGCTCTTGATGTGCTTGTCGTCCACTCGCATGTCGCTGTCCAGGTCGTCCAGCTTCCGCAGCAGCGCGCTGCAGTGCTCATAGTCTCGTCCAGTGTCGGCCGCATGGACCTGCCAATGAGAAACAGTGTCATTCTCAATCTTTCCATCTCCGGGAAACATGTTCCCCGAGAGTAAAAGGCAGCTGTGAGTTGCTATGAAGTAAGTAATAGAAACCATCTTAGTTACTGGACCAATCGCTAGACAGACTGATATCTGGAGCATTGTATTATAATAATATACAGTTGCTATGAAGTAAGTAATAGAAACCATCTTAGTTATTGGACCAATCGCTAGACAGACTGATCTGGGGCTTTTGTATTGTAATAATATACAGTTGCTATGAAGTAAGGAATAGAAACCATCTTAGTTATTGGACCAATCGCTAGACAGACTAATATCTGGAGCATTTTTATTATAATAATATACAGTTGCTATGAAGTAAGGAATAGAAACCATCTGAGTTATTGGACCAATCGCTAGACAGACTAATATCTGGAGCATTTGTATTGTAATAATATACAGTTGCTATGAAGTAGGGAATAGAAACCATCTTAGTTATTGGACCAGTCGCTAGAGTTGCTAATCAGAGTAAAATCTGGAAAGCCCAGGGCGGTTGCTATAAAGTGGGAATAAAAAAACTTGAAAACTGACCATCATCTCCTTGTCCCGGATCCAGGACTCTATCTTGTCCACTTGGTTATTGAACTCCAGCATGTCCTGAGCTTCCTCCAATCCGCGCCCTGAAACCATTACAAAATTACAGTGACCCGATTCGGACCTGGCTGGCCGTTAGAGTGCTGAGAATCGATGATTCGCCTCTGGTATACTTTGCTTAGAGCGCGGCCGTGGATATACCGCCGATGCCGCCAGTGTATTGAGACGGTCGAGCTGGAAGCTTGTGTGGCAGCGAGCGCGCTTCTAACTTCCCATTCCTTAATAATATTCACAAATAAACTAATTTAACTAATTTTTAACCGGATCCACGCGGCTCGCATAACCGTATGTGTTTTAACAAAACATGCCCCATACGCGGCTGACATAAGCGTTTGTGTTTTTACATTGCTCAAAGTTTCCAACCTCAGTTCAACTTGGAGGGATTTTTTCATGGTGTGGAACTTTGGATAAAATAATACGTCAATCCTTGGCCTTATGACATCTGTTGAAATATCTGACTAATAATTTGTAACATCACAAGGATAAATAAAAGAACAGATCCCTAATTTTTCTTGCGGTCGGTAATTAGTCCGCGCTATAATCATGCCCTATATCTGTCTCACTCTCGACGCTACGCATCGCCAGTGGGTAAGAGTGACACACGATGTGTGCTTTGATTTATTTATGTTACGATCTAATTTGTTTATATTACGATATATTTCAAGAATAATGTGACACAAGTGTATTATAGAGTACCAAAAAGGTACAATGAATCCCATTGAAATTTTTGTTTAGGAAAATAAATCGTTTCTTAACTAAATACATGATAAAAGTAATCATTTAAAAAACGGCGAAATACGGCCGCGCACGGGCGTCTCTCAGGAACAAAGTGAACGCGGTTAAAAGGTTAATGAAAAATTTAAATATACTTTTTGCAAAGACCTATGTTTTCGCCCTTACAATGTTAGGTTCGTCCAACAGTGATGCTGGAAGCGATTGTTATACTCAAGGTAGTGATAGTCAGGATGGAATTAGAATGTTTACCAATCGGAGGATTAATAGTGAAAACTCCAAAGATGACTAATTTCACACCACCTCGATACAATCTCGCCAATGAAAATTATCTGTATTTAATTTAAGTTCTCTCGAAATGCGATCTCTCGGAAGAATGTGCGACAAAACGAAGTATGTTAGATGTTGGAATAGTGAAATAAGGAAGGAATGCAAAGCTAAAGTAAGCATAATAAATCCCTTACCGCACCCCAATGGTGCATAGGGCACTGCTTCATATAAACGCAGTGTTATCTCGATCGATTACACATGAAGGAAAGGTGATCAGCCCTCCGCTTCAGGTACCAGTCCAGTGTAACATTGAATAAGTATTAGAGTGAAAAAATCACTTATATTTATTAAACCCCCCTGGGAATCGAACCCGGGACCTCCAGAACGGTAGGCGAGCATGCTGACCATTACACTACGGAGGCGGACAAAAGTAACAAAAGTTTCCAAAGTAAGCATTATCGATAAAATTAAGAAAGGTGTGTTGAGATGGTTTGGACATGTAGAACGAATGAGTGAGGAAAGAACGGTAAAACAAATTTATGAGGCGAATGTACTTGGAAAAAGGAGCAGAGAAAGACCGAGAAAAATATGGCACGATCAGGTACGCCAAATACTTGAAAGTGGTCAGGTTAGGAGTCGTGATAATCTGCGGGTAAGTATGAGGAGATGTATGACATGGAAGAGGCGAAGAATGTTTGCAAGGACAGAGTGGTGTGGCGTTCTGTTCTCTCTGCCTACCCCTGCGGAGAAGCGGTGTGATGGTTAGTTAGTTAGTTATGTGAAAAGAAATTTCAGTATCGAATTGGAGAAAAACATTGCTTTTTTATGCGCAATAGAGAAATTCCAGTACCGAATGGGTGATGATATGCGAGTGGAGTTTGTTACCTCTCTGGTCGGCGCGGTGCAGCAGGTCCTCCCAGGCGTGCTGCAGCTGCGCGGCGGCGCCCTGCACGAGGCGCGCGGCGCCGTGCCCGCGCTGCACCAGCAGCTGCGCCTTCTGGCCGAGCTCGCCCACGCGGCCCGCGTTGGCCGCCAGCTCCGCCTTGAAGGCCTGGTGCTTCTGCAGCTTCTTGATCTTGTCCTCCAGGCTGGTCACCTCGCCGCCTGCCACAGAAGTGCCTTGCATTGAAGATGCTGGCGTTACTACGAGTCGCAGGGCGGATCGGGCACATCAAATTATGACCCATTTTTTGCTTTTCATTTTATTTAGAAAAATATTTCATTTTCATACTATTTCTGTGATCCTAAGGGCGCTTGTGCACTACAGGAATTTTACCCTCCCGCGGTCCAGTTAGCATGATAAAACAGATGATTGGCTTGGATTGGCTTGTGCTTTTGGCCGTCTTTCTTCGGATCAGTGCGCTTGATTGCTGCGTGATCACGGTGCGCGTAAATTCCATCACGCTAAACTGTCGTAGTCGCTTTTATTTTTAAAAACCCGACTGCCAGACGGCAAAATTCCAGTAGTGCACAAACGCTCTAAGGGCGCTTGTGCACCACACGGAATTTTACCGTCTGGCAGTCGGGTTTTTAAAAATAAAAGCGACTATGACAGTTTAGAGTGATTGAGTTCACGCGCACCGTGTTCACGCACCAATCAAGAGCCCCGATCTGAAGAAAGACGGCCACAAGCGCAAACCAATCATCCATTTTTTCAGGCTAACTGAGCTGCCGGACAGTAAAATTCATTATTAATAATAGGTATCATATCGTGGCTATATTGGCAAAAATTATTTCACATTAATTTGACCATATCCGCTCTCTACATGGACTCCGCATATGGAGTCCACAAACAGTCTGGTCTGGTGTTTCCGATAGTTACCTAAGACAGCGTCGGCATAGATTGTTTCCCATTCCTATACACAGGACCAACCTGGCGATGGTTATGCCTGTAGGAAGAGCTACCGCTATGTTGAACAATATCACATTGGATATTGATCTGTTCCATGTGTCCGAAGGAGTTTTCCGAAGCGGGATTCTTCTACACCTTTAAGTCTTCTTGCTTACTTTTAATATATACGCCTTGAATATTGTTTGTTATGTATATATTTTTTTTTGTTGTTGAATAAATTGAATTGAATTGAAAACAGGTCCCAGTTCAGCTCTGCAGTTCCCACAGTTCAGACGGAGAGAACCTGATCTCCTGTGGGAGTGGCAAGCTCGACGAGGAGGCGTCCGTATACGTGGCCTAGTTGGCATCGCCTCTGCTAGACAGAATGATGAGTTATCATACCTTGGTCGGCCTCCAGCTTCTTGCTCTTGTCCTGGATCCAGAACTGCGTCTCGGCCACGTCGCGGGTGAACTGCGCGTGCAGTAGCGCGTCCGCGAGAGAGTTGCGACGCACGGCGCACAGCTCACGTACCTGCAAAGTCATAGGTGTAATAACATGAGCCCAGCCATATGCGTAGAGGTGTATACCATCACGAATACAGAATTGGGCAATTCTTCGATCAAATTATTTTTCAACATCTCACAGCATAGATGAAGAAGAATATGGAAGTCTGGGCATTTACAAGGCTTACGACCGTCATAAAAAATGAAATAAAACCCTTATCCACACCCCAATGGTGCACAGGGCACTGCTTCATATAAACGCAGTGTTATCTTGATCGTTTACACATGAAGGAAAGGTGATCAGCCCTCCGCTTCAGGTACCAGTCCAGGCTAATATTGAATAAATATTACAGTGAAAAAATCACTTATATTTATTTGACCCCCCCCTGGGAATCGAACCCGGGACCTGCAGAACAGTAGCCGAGCGTGCTGACCATTGCACTACGGAGGCGGACAAAACGACCGTCATAGGCAGGTTTAAATGATCACTTTACACACGTATAACATTCACTAAATCTACCCATAATTGACAACCCAATTCTTCTTCATCTATGTTAAGATGTCAAAAAATAATATGGATTAATGACTTCCTATATTCAGAGATGGTCCAGATTTGTGAACAAGTATTTGGACACACTCAAAACTTTTTGTTAATTCCTCAATCATTTATTCTACCAGACACTGGGTTATTCTATCGTTTTTATTTTGGCAGAGCGTCATTTTTATTTTAAAGAAGATGGAAGTCTGAGCGTCCCGGGGCTTATGACCTGGCATTTGCCTGGTTCAAGCGATCACTCTATACACTTGTGGAACGTCCACCATTCTGGCCATTATCAAACATCCATATTTTATTTATTGTTTGGGCATTAACTTTGTGGTAAGACATGTTACAATGATTAAGGAAACACTCGAGTTTTATTAAAGACTACAAGTTTCGGAAGCTAAACTTCCATCGTCAGGTCTGAATAATAACCTTAACTAACCCCCTCCCCCAAACTTTCCCCTCTCCTTATTTATAGAACAATTTTATATTTTTTATTTTGTCCGCCTCCGTAGTGTAATGGTCAGCACGCTCGGCTACCGTTCTGGAGGTCCCGGGTTCGATTCCCAAGGGGGGTAAAATAAATATAAGTGATTTTTTCACTGTACTATTTATTCAATATTAACATGGACTGGTACCTGAAGCGGAGGGCTGATCACCTTTCCTTCATGTGTAATTGATCAAGATAACACTGCGTTTATGACACAGTGCCCTATGCACCATTGGGGTGCGGATAAGGGTTTTATTTTATATATATATTTTAGTTATTATTCAGACCTGACGATGGAAGTTTAGCTCCCGAAACTAGTAGTCTTTAATAAAACTCAAGTGGTATAAGAACAAGTGTTTCCTTAATCATCATCACACATCCATATTGCATTAACTTTTTAAACTTGTACATATGCAATCCACGTCGGTGGATTCCTTTTGCACGCTAGTTCTTAGTTCATGGATTTGGAGCCTTTCAATTGCTGGTGTATTGATCGTCGATTCGTACCTTTTTCCTCTGGTCGTTGACTCGCTTCAGCTCCTCAGCGATGACGTTGCTGTCGGGATGGTTCTGCTGCAGCAGCTTGTCTCCGTGGGTGTTCAAAGCGATAACCTTCTCCTCCTAGAATATTACAAAGCCGTTGTCAAATAAAAGTGTCAATGTTTCACGCATAATCCCACTGGTCCAATATCATTGGGTGACCCCTGAGACCTCGGGATGATTTTGAGCCTTCGGGATCATATCTTGAGCTTCCTGAGCTCTAGTAATAGGAGAGCAGTGACCAACTAACCTGAGTATTGAGGAGTCGCTCGAACGCTTCGTGTTTCTTCAGCTGAGCGTCCACTTCCTCCACACTTCCCGGAGAATCGGCCTCTGGGGATCCTACAACCAAAAAAATACATATGGTTTAACCTTTTAACCGCGTCAACTTTGTTCCTGAGAGACGCCCGTAAGCGGCGGTATTTCGCCGTTTTTAAAATGATTACTTTTATCATGTGTTTAGTTAAGAAATGATTTATTTTCCATAACAAAAACGTTCAATGGGATTCATTGTGCCTTTTTGGTACTCCATAATACACTTGTGTCACATTATTCTTGAAATATATCGTAATATAAACAAATAAGATCGTAACATAAATAAATCAAAGCACGCATCGTGTGTCACTCTTACCCACTGGCGATGCGTAGCGTCGAGAGTGAGACAGATATAGGGCATGATTGTGGCGCGGACTAATTACCGACCGCAAGAAAAATCAGGGATCTGTTCTTTTATTTATCCTTGTGATGTTACAAATTATTAGTCAGATATTTCAACAGATGTCATAAGGCCAAGGATTGACGTATTATTTTATCCAAAGTTCCACACCATGAAAAAATCCCTCCAAGTTGAACTGAGGTTCGAAACTTGGAGCAAAGTAAAAACACATACGCTTATGTCAGCCGCGTATGGGGCATGTTTTATTAAAACACATACGGTTATGCGAGCCGCGTGGATCCGGTTAATTAGGACATCGCTGTATATGGTGCTCTTCTATGGTGGTCAAAACTACTACTACCATCATCACGCCGTTTCCCCGCAGGTAGGGGTAGGCAGAGAGGATGGAACGCCACACTCTTCTGTCCTGGCATACACTCCTCGCCTCCTTCACATCCATACATCTAGTCATACATGTCCTCCGATTACGCAGACTTAAATTATTAAACTTAGATTACGTCAAAACTACATCACATTTTTTTCTCTTTTTTGTGTGTATATTAGGTTAAAATGGTTAAAAACAATAAAAAATGTATGTAAAAAGAACTCCACCGACAAGACACACAAGGTGGCTTGGTGGGTCTCTGCAAAAAAAGAAAAAAGTTCTAAATATGTATAAATTGTGATTTTAATAAATGTATCCAAATAAAAAATAATAAATAATAAATAAATTGTTTTCTTCTAGCCCTTGATGCATAGGGCAATGCTTCGCATGGACACGTAATATTTTAAATACACGCTTTTTATAATGACGACTTAACATATCGCTCACTCCTTTCAAGAATGTCATAAATCAAAAATTGTCAATTTTCAGTTGTGCATGTTTTTGGAATGCCCAGAAAATGTACTATATCCCAGCAAAAGCGGCATATTTTTAACTTAATATTTACCCGCTACAGGGCAGAAAGTGTTGTTTTTGCATTTTGAAGAAAAGGTATTTTTTAATTATTTTTTTAAATATAATTAATATTTTTCAAATGGAGAAAAAACATTCAGGATTTACCTAAAAAGATCTGTTGCGCAGTAAAAACTTCAATAAGCGGCTTGATATTTATTTTTAATACATTGTTTTATATTTTTAAACTTTAAAAACAATCTCCTGAAAAATCTAGTTTTTCGATTTATGACGTTGTTCAAAAGAGTGAGCGATATATCAAGAAGAAAGGAAGGTGTCCTATCTGAGGCACGTGCTGAAAGGAGACAAGTACGAGCTATTGCACCTAGTGGAGGGTCCACGAGGTGTGAGCAGGAGGCAGATCTCCTGGCTCCGGAATATACCGGATTGGGCGAGGATCAGGACTGTCTAGAACTGCCCGAGACAAGGACAATTTCTCTCAAGCGATAGTCAACAAGAGTGAACCTGACATGACACGAACAAATCGACGTGCCCTACGTAAAATGCCATTCTTTTTTTTTGTCCGCCTCCGCGGTGTAATGGTCAGCGTGTTTAGCTACCGTGCTGGAGGTCCCGGGTTCGATTCCCAGGGGGGTTTAATAAATATAAGTGATTTTTTTCACTGTAATATTTATTCAATATTACACTGGACTGGTACCTGAAGCGGAGGGCTGATCACCTTTCCTTCATGTGTAAACGATCGAGATAACACTGCGTTTATATGAAGCAGTGCCCTATGCACCATAGGGGTGCGGATAAGGGTTTTATTATATTTATATAGTTGTCAATAATGGGTAGAATTGGGGGGTGAAAATAAATGTTAGCGATTTAACACTGTAATATTTATTTAATATTACCCTGGACTGGTTCGTGAAGCGCAAGAGTGATCACCTTGCCTTCGTGTAAGTAATGATCGAGATAGCACTGCGTCAATTTGATGCAGTGCCCTATGCACCATTAGGTGCGGATAAGGGTTATTAAAAAAAAACGTAAAATGCTCTAACCACATTTTTGTCAATTTTGAGATATTTGGCGTACGTTATCAACAGATCATTATGTACAAATATAAATAAACACAAAAATATATATAAAATAAATTACGCCCGGCGTAGCAGACGCTATCTACATGGAATTTTCGAAATGAACTGAACTCCTAAAACCCTAACTACTTAATTTCGACAAAGCATAAAGTTTTAAAACGATTTAACCGGATCCACGCGGCTCGCATAACCGTATGTGTTTTAACAAAACATGCCCCATACGCGGCTGACATAAGCATATGTGTTTTTACATTGCTCCAAGTTTCCAACCTCAGTTCAACTTAGAGGGATTTTTCCATGGTGTGGAACTTTGGATAAAATAATACGTCAATCCTTGGCCTTATGACATCTGTTGAAATATCTGACTAATCATTTGTAACATCACAAGGATAAATAAAAGAACAGATCCCTGATTTTTCTTGCAGTCGGTAATTAGTCCGCGCCATGATCATGCCCTATATCTGTCTCACTCTCGACGCTACGCATCGCCAGTGGGTAAGAGTGACACACGATGCGTGCTTTGATTTATTTATGTTACGATCTTATTTGTTCATATTACGATATATTTCAAGAATAATGTGACACACGTGTATTATAGAGTACCAAAAAGGCACAATGAATCCCATTGAACGTTTTTGTTTCGGAAAATAAATCGTTTCTTAACTAAATACATGATAAAAGTAATCATTTTAAAAACGGCGAAATACCACCGCGCGCGGGCGTCTCTTAGGAACAAAGTTAACGCGGCGAATAAAAGGTTAATACATTATTTTATCGTGTTTTTGAATGTATAATACTAGTTCAGAATTTCAGATAAAACCGTTAATTAATAATAAAAAAGTACGTTGAAAAAATGTTCTAAGTCCTCTCCTGTAAAGTAACAGATTTGCAGATAGAGTACTTTACGCAGGGGCTGTCGATATTGTTCAGATCACAATAACACACTCATCATGCACAGTTCAAATCACAATAGCTCACTCCTGACACACACGTACTATGCTGCTCCTCAGGACCAAGTATTTTCAAGTGACTACGGTCTTCCAGACACCCAGACCATCCAGAATATTATGGATAGAATTTTTTGTATCGAATTATGAATTATGACTATCTAATAATAATAATAATAAAACCCTTACCGCACCCCAATGGTGCATAGGGCACTGCTTCATATAAACGCAGTGTTATCTCGATCGTTTACACATGAAGGAAAGGTGATCAGCCCTCCGCTTCAGGTACCAGTCCAGTGTAATATTGAATAAATATTACAGTGAAAAAAATCACTTATATTTATTAAACCCCTCTGGGAATCGAACCCGGGACCTCCAGAACGGTAGCCGAGCATGCTGACCATTACACTACGGAGGCGGACAAAATATAAAATATAAAATTGTTCTATAAATAAGGAGAGGGGAAAGTTAGGGGGAGGGGGTTAGTTAAAGTTAGGGGGTTAGTTAACCTTCATGAAGGAAACGATCGAGGTAACACTGCGTTAATACGATGCAGTGCCCTATGCACCATTGGGTGAGGATGAGGGTTGAAAAAAATCAGGTACCAGTCCAGGGTAATATTAAATAAATATTTCAGCAAAAAAATCACTTATATTTATTAAACCCCTCTGGGAATCGAACCCGGGACCTCCAGAACGGTAGCTGAGCATGCTGACCTTACACTACGGAGGCGGACGATGACTCGTCTATGACTTTATAAAACTATACAGCAACGAACTATGACACGGAAACTATGTTTTTTCTGAGTACTTTGCGTAGGGGCCGTCGCAATGAAGTGCATGATGAAATGTATTCATATAAATAAACTGATGACGAGGTAGCTTGTTGGTTACCTAGGGCAGCTTCGTGAGCGTGGCACAGGTGTGAGAGCTGCTTGGCGTCCCTCAGGAAGAACTGCAGGTCGATGAGCTGGTCGAGCGCCACCTGCCGCGCCTGCCAGGCCGCGTGCAGGCGCTGCCTTTCCTCCAGCAGGGCCGCGCAGCGCTCCTCCACTTCCTGGACGCAATTAGCAATGTAATAGATCAGATAATGTCAGGTCATGTGAGATCAAAGCTTTTTAGACTATATCAGGTCATGTTAAGTTGAATATATCAGAACATAGCAGGTAAAATGAGGTCACAATATATCAGACTTTATTCGGTCATGTTATGTCAAAAATAGATCTCACTGTATCAGGTATTTGAGGTCACAGACTATATGAAATCATGTGAAATCAAAATAGATCAGACTTAATAAGGTCATATGAAGTCAAAATAGAACAGCTTATATGTGAAATCACAATAGATCAGACTGTATCAGGTCATAGAAGGCAAAAATATATCGGACCATATTAGGTCATTAAAAGTCTCTAAACACAACACCATTCCAAGTTATGTGATGTCACAATAAAGCAGATCTTATCAGGTCATATATTGTTAACAGTATATAAAAGAAGTAACAAAATATCAGACAGTATAAGGTCATGTGAGTCACAATAGTCTTTATCAGATCATGTGATGTCATTTTATATCGGACTAATTCAAGTTGTGAGGTCAATAGTAGAACAATAGAACAGTCCATAACAGATGTCATAATGAATCCCATGTGAGCACTATCAGGCTATATGAGTTCACAACAGACCAGACTACATCAGGTCACGTTACCTGAGCGGAGCGGTGCCCGGTCTGCACCATGGCCCGGCCCATGTCCAGCGCGCCGCGGAAGGAGTCCTCGCGCGCCTCCACCTCGGCCTTGGTGGCCTCGTGCTCCGCCTTGAGCGCGGCCGCCGCCGCCACGTCGCGCGCCTTCAGCGGCGCGGCCATGCCGGCGCGCAGCGCGCTCGACCACGAGCTCAGATCGCGCACCTGGAAATGCACATTGTTAAAAATATTTCTCATCTGTCTGGATTGCTGCCACGAGCGCGCTAACGCGCTCTCCAATTCCGCGATCGCCAGGCGGGCCATACAAAATGAGGGTCTCTTTTGAGCTTGTCGCAAGCCAATATCAAATGTTATTGCAATATTTTTTAATTAGAATAATATTTCCAACCCTTACGTATGGAAGTGAAGCATGGAGTTGGCAAAAGAAGGATGAAAGCAGACCGAATGCAGTCGAAATGCGATCCCTCAGACGAATGTGTGGCAAAACGATGTTTGATAGATGTTCGAATGATGAAATAAGGAAAGAATGTAAGGCTGAGATAAGCATTATCGATAAAATTAAGAAAGGCGTGTTGAGATGGTTTGGACATGTGGAGCGTATGAGTGAAGAAAGAACGGTTAAACAAATTTATGGGGCGAATGTAGTTGGAAAAAGAAGCAGAGGACGACCGAGGAAAACTTGGCACAATCGGGTATGTCAAATACTTGAAAGCGGCCGGGTCAGGAGTCGTAATAATCGTCGGGTATGTATGAGGAGATGCATGAATGTAGAAGAGGCAAAGAATGTTTGCAAAGACAGAGTGGTGTGGCGTTCGATTCTCTCTGCCTACCCCTGCGGGGAAGCGGCGTGATGGTTAGTTAGTTAGTTTTTAGAATATATAGAAACATCTACTATGAAGATCAAGAAATACTAAAATGTTAAAATTTTCCGATATTATCAAAGTTACAGTCACCTTTCACATTTTTGTTGAAAAAATCACGGCCTGCCTAATGTGCAAAGGCAAATAGCCGCAGGTTAAAAACAGTAGTTTTGTGATAAATGAGTTTATAGTAAGCTTAAAATAATGCTTTTTGCCAAAACATGTATCAAATTAATACAATTTTGCGGCTATTTGGATAATGAATATCTCGGTAAAGGAAAGAGATGGAGCAAAATCTGTGATTGTATATGATAGAGGCCAGGTATAAGAATGCTTCGAGCCGTGTTACGCCAAACAGCCGCAACTTGAGTTACGGCTAGTTGCCTCTACACATTAGTGCTGGGTATGGCCATATTAATACCTTCCGGTTGAGCATATGTAAGTCTTAGAATGAGAAGAAATTTCGGCACTATTACGGTGGAATTTCTCTCCTACCAGACGTGCAGTTGTGTTGGGTGTACCTGCGCCAGGAAGCGGTGCAGGTCGCAGGCCGCGTTGAGGCGGTCGCGGTGGTCCGCGGCGGCGCTGCGGAGCCGCTCCCAGCCGTCGGCCAGCGCCTGCTGCTGCCGCCCGATCTGCGTGGCGTTACCGCCCGGGTACAGCTGCTGCAGGCGCGCCGCGTCCTCCGACAGCAGCTGTGGGAGAGGGAGGGAGAGATTAGATTACTGCCTTGTGTGAGTGCTGTCTCACCTGCAGACTGTTACGTCTTCACTAAACAGAGTGTGAGAGAGATTAGTAGCGCCTTGTCTGCGTGCCATAACAAACAATATTCAAGGCGTATATATTATAATAAAAGTAAGCAATGAGACTTAAATGTGTAGAAGAATCCCGCTTCGGAAAACTCCTTCGGACACATGGAACAGATCAATATCCAATGTGATATTGTTCAACATAGCGGTAGCTCTTCCTACAGGCATAACCATCGGCAGGTTGGTCCCGTGTATAGGAATGTGAAACAATCTATGCCGACGCTGTCTTAGGTAACTATCGGGAACATACAGACCAATGCTCCGGATAATTTCAGGATTATCGATCATACCGCGCAACAATCGATAAAAATGCGTAATCAAATACACATTCCTTCTAGTCTGTAGACTGTTGTAGCCGAGCATACCCTGGAGAAACTGGGTCGGGTAGAGCCAAGGATAATAGCCGTACTCTCTCATGTAGAGATACCTCAGAAACTTCTTTTGGACTTTCTCTACCATAAGAGAGTACTTAAGCTCGTGTGGCCCCCAAATCATCGAGCCGCTCTCGAGTCTACTTCGCACCAAGGAGTTATAAAGAGTTCTCAGCACGCGGGTATTTTGGAAAACCCTGGCAGTACGCAGAACTAATTCTAGCATTTTCAATGCATTACCACTGACTGCCTCTATACGATCGTGAAATGTCAGGGTGCTCACAAATCTAACGCCCAGATCCCTAACATTCGAGCCATCTCTCAATAATAAGAGTGACATATTACCTGCAATTTGTCGTCTCTCCACTAGTTATAGTGCCATCTCTCCACTCAAAAGAGACCTTACCAGCAATTTGCCACTTGTCCACTAATGACACTGTCATCTCAACGGCCTTTGCAAAACACTGCTTTCGACAAAACACTGCTTTCGACACGCATCGCCATCCCTCCGCTAGCGCTCACCTGCAGCTGCGCCTCCAGCGCGAGCATGTCGTTCTCGAGCCCCTCGTGGCGGCGCAGCAGCGCGAGCGCGTGGTTGAGGTCCCGCGGCGGCGCGCCCTCGTCGGGCAGCTGCGCGCGCTTGTCGCGCACGCGGCCCTGCGCCTCCGCCGCGTCCCGGTGGAAGCGGTGAATGTCGCCGACGGCGCCCAGCCGCTGCGCCCGCGAACCCATCTGGTCCACGAGGCGCTGCCATGAAGAGCTACACACACAAGAGAGATATAGCATACCATACAGACGAGATGTGAAGATTTGAAAACAGTTAGGGACAGTATTTTTATTTTATAATTAAAATGTAACTTTGTTTTAAAATCACTATAAATATTTTATTATAAGTTAATTATAATGTCTACCGGTTTCGAAGCTAACCGCTTCTTTATCAAGACTGATTTATACTAAAACACTATCTACTAAACAATATTCTAAATATTTTGAAGGTTAGGGAAAGAAGCTTAGGTAGATCTCAAACGGTTAGCTTCGAAACCGGTAGACATTATAATTAAGTTACAATAAAATATTCACAGTGATTTTGAAACAAAGTTACATTTTAATTATAAAATGGAAAATCACAAAGTTAGTGCTTGAAAAATAAATTATACTATTTTTATTGTTTATTTTATTTAAATGCATAAAATATATGACAAGGCATATATTTTATGGATTTTTTATGCAAGAAATACATACATTTATAACATAAGTCTCAACAGAGATGAAAAAAGTTAGGGACACAATTTACCATAACATTTTAGACTTTCAAAAAATGAAAATAAATTTTACAACATTTTGAGTGTGTCCAAATACTTGTTCACATCATCTGGATTATCTCCAATTACAGGAGTTATTTTCATATTATTTTTTGACATCTCATCAAAGATGAAGAAGAATATGGAAGTCTGGGCATTTATAATCCGGGATTCGGATCTCACATACTAATATGAGTTTCTGCTTAGTAAAAAGCTCTTTACATCTCACCAATAGATGTCTCTAGTGTAGTTTTAGTGATTCATGAACAAGGTTTCTAAATTGGTTCATATATATAGAACTTCCAAGAATTTGAGTAGAGTGGTTGTCAATAATGGGTAGAATTGGTGAATGTTACACGTGTGTAAAGTGATCACTTAAACCAGCCTATGACGGTCGTAAGCCCCGTAAATGCCCAGACTTCCATATTCTTCTTCATCTTTGATGAGATGTCAAAAAATAATATGAAAATAAATTTTTATTAGAGACAAAAAAAATTCAATTTTTATATTACAAAATATATAAATCTATAAAAGACGTCTCAACAAAGACAAAGCACCTTTTGAGAACAGAATGTATGGCTCAGATAATTTTTTTTTTAAAGGCAGGGATACAATTTTTAAATAAAAACTTTGAAAATGCCCAAAAGGCTCAAAATGACACAAAAATTAAGAAGATTTAACTCGACATTGACAATACAATTTATGAAGAATAAAAAAAGCATACCATACATAGTTAAATTACAAAAATGAACAAAAAGATGGTCACATATTCAGGAACACATGGATCCCAAAGCGATGTATTCGAAAAATGAATCAATCCCGGACAGACAAAAAATGAAACACTGCTTTTGACAAAATACACCTGTGACAAAACACAGCTTTCGACAAAACACAGGTTTTGACAAAACACGGGTTTCGACAAAAACGGGTATTAATGAAACAAGAGTTTCAATGAAACACTAGTTAAAATGAAACAAGAGTTTCAATGAAACACTGATTAAAATGAAACAAGAGTTATGATGAAACACGGCTTTTGAAAAAACATGTCTTTCGACAAAACATGTCTTTTGACAAAACACGGCTTTCGACAAAACACTGCTTTCGACAAAACATGGCATGACTCAAAATGAGGGTCTGTCTGATTTTGAGTTACCACAGAGCGGCGTGGAGCGTTCTGACTTCCTGGACGGCCTCCGAGTCTGCTACGGCGTCCGTCTGGTCCGGTCTAAACACCACACACGCTAAAGTACACTTTATACACTAGGCCGCAGGGCTCACAGTCCCCTGTCGCAAGAGGGCTTCGTAACAAACAAATTAAATCGTTTTAGTGCTGAGATTCATCGCATTGTTTTTAAAGTTTAAAAATATAATGACATGTATTAAAACTAAATATCAAGCCACTTATTGAACTTTTTACTGTGCAACAGATCTTTTTAGATAAATCTGAATGTTTTTTCTCCATTTGTAAAATATTTAGTATGTATATTTAAAAAAATAATTAAACAATACATTTTCTTCAAAATGCAAAAACAACACTTTCTGCCCTGTAGCGGGTAAATATTAAGTTAAAAATATGCCGCTTTTGCTGGGATATAGTACATTTTCTGGGCATTCTGAAAACATGCACAACTGAAAATTGTCGATTTTCGATTTATGACGTTGTTGAAAGGAGTGAGCGATATGTGTACCGGAGTCGATATATCGATTCTCAGCACTTTACGGTGAAATAAATTTGTTTTCCATAATCTTATTAAAAGCAGAAATATATCCAAGCTCTACAGTATGCATAGAGAATAGAGTAAGGTTTTAACCACTATGCATACTTCTTCTTCTAACCCTTATATGCACCAAATGGTGCATAGGGCACTGCATCGTATTGACGCAGTGTTATTTTGATTGTTACTTACACAAAGGGAAGGTGATCACACCTGCGCTTCAGGAACAGTCCAGGATAATATTAAATAAATATTGGAGTGTAAAATCACTTGTATTTATTTGACCCCCCTCCTGGGAATCGAACCCGGGACCTCCAGAACGGTAGCTAAACACGTTAGCCATCACACCACAGAGCCAGACTGAGAAGATGTAACTACTAGTTTTATTTACTATTCTTTTTTCTTTTTTCTTCTTGGTGTAGGTCCTGTGGCCTGTTTTTAAGAGAGATTAGCCTCCTGCGATTTCGATTCCCAGCTTTCAGTCCATCTCTTTGGTGGTCTGCCTTGGGGCTGGCTGTGCAGTGCAATGTGGGGGAGTCTATATAGTTCTATTCTCCTCACACCGTATACCATTGTCTCCTTCGTTGCCTTCCCCACCTAACGACATCTTCGACATCCCCATCTACCGACATCCCCATCTAACGACATCGACACATAATTCCATCTCGCATATATCCCTTATTTACAACATTTTGAGTGTGTCCAAATACTTGTTCACAAAATCTGGATTATCTCCAATTACAGGAGTTATTATAAGCTTAATAATAAAAATGAAAATGGTATTTTCTGGTGTTTCTCATGTGTGTGATTATAATCCAGGATTCGGATCTCACATACTAATATAAGAGTTTCTGCTTAGTAAAAAGCTTCTTTACATCTCACCAATAGATGTCTCTAGTGAAGTTCTAGTGATTCATGAACAAGGTTTCTAAATTGGTTCATATATATAGAACTTCCAAGAATTTGAGTAGTGTGGTTGTCAATAATGGGTAGAATTGGTGAATGTTACACGTGTGTAAAGTGATCACTTAAACCAGCCTATGACGGTCCTCAGCCCCGTAAATGCCCAGACTTCCATATTCTTCTTCATCTTTGATGAGATGTCAAAAAATAATATACCCCTTATCCTGGCGTTCCTAATTCTATCCCGTAGACTATATTATTTCCTAATACTCATTAGATGTTGCCAGTTGAATATTTTATTGTATAAGGGCGCTTTTATATTGTTAATAAATAAATAAAAAAGTACCCAAGCTGTTCCTGACGTCTCTCAATGTCTCCGATATAGGGACTGTCCGGAGTCACTAGCTTCCGGGCCAATTCTTCGCACTGATTGAACCTCTCCGCTCCGGACTCCACGCGGTGACGTAGCTCTTCGAATTTCGACCGCAGAATCTAAAAATGCAATCAAACATTAAAGCACGGATCACCTATTCATATTCAACAAGAGGAAGACATAATTTAAAAAAAAAAAAAAAAAATTGATCAGGGATTTTCATAAGTATGGTTGCTATATATAGTCTTCTCTGTAAACCTTCAGGAGATTATTTATCCTCGGAACCCTAACTGTCCATCATATCATCCTTACCAAATATCGTGTAGAGAACTTCATTCAATATTCAATTAAATTTATTCAAGAATTATCATTTACATGACAAACTTACATATAAGGAAAAAAGTAAGTAAAATAAAGACTCTTGTTAAAGATGTAGAAGAATCCCTTATGGGAATACCCCCTCAGGCACATGGAACAGGTATTGTTCAGCATATCTTCCTACAGGCATAACCATCGGCAGGTTGGTCCTGTATATAGGAATGGGAAACTATCTATGCCCACGCTGTCCTTAGCTAACTATCGGGAACATACAGACCGATGCTCCGGATAGTTTCAGGATTATCCATCATACCGCGCAACAATGGATAGAAATGCCTCATCAAATACACATTCCTTCTAGTCTCTACACTGTTGTAGCCGAGCATACCCTGGAGGAACTGGTAGCTCTTCCTACAGGCATAACCATCGGCAGGTTGCTCCTGTATATAGGAATGGGAAACAATCTATGCTGACGCTGTCCTTAGCTAACTATCGGGAACATATGGACCGATGCTTCGGATAGTTTCAGGATCGTCCATCATACCGCGTAACAATGGACAGAAATGCCTCATCAAATACACATTCCTTCTAGTTTCTAAACTAAATTACTTCATGTACCTTTCAGCACACTTCTCGGGAGAGAGCACCTTCCATTCCTCCACATAACACATCATCCTTCAGGCATTCCTGCACTGGACCAGCCCGCATCTCCACACCAAGAGTGCGCCTTCTCTACCCATTCAAAGAATCTTTCCCTACTTAGCTCAGAAATTGACAGAGTGTGGATTGTCTAAATTTGAGATATTAGACTCTTCCATAAACAGTCAGTCTATGTGGTACAAATGCAGTTGTGATACAGTTTGGACTGACCAAGAGGTGTTCATAGTCCTGTCCAAGGTCTTCGCTGCTTGCTGCTGCCAGCTGCTCCTGGATCCACTCCTCCAGCTCACTGCTCTCCAACAAGTACTCGTGCCTATAGACAATAAACACAATTAATACATTGTTTGCGGGAAATGGTTAAAAGCGTCTTTTCCACACTGTTGGTAGAGAGCGGGAGATGCCTGCAAACATTGTACAGATGGGAATTGGGTGTTGCGGCTACTTGTGATTAGTATACTGAGGGTCGGGCGGCAGACTGCCAGAGTATAATTAGGGTCCTTTTCCATACTGTCGGTAGAGAGCGGGAGACGCTTGCGAGCGTTCTATTTGCTTACTTTAGGTAGAGCGCGAGAGACGCCTGCAAACATTGTACAGATGGGAGTTGGGTGTTGCGGCTACTTGTGATTAGTATACTGAGGGTCGGGCGGCAGACTGCCAGAGTATAATTAGGGTCCTTTTCCATACTGTCGGTAGAGAGCGGGAGACGCTTGCGAGCGTTCTATTTGCTTACTTTAGGTAGAGCGCGAGAGACGCCTGCAAACATTGTACAGATGGGAATTGGGTGTTGCGGCTACTTGTGATTAGTATACTGAGGGTCGGGGGGCAGACTGCCAGAGTATAATTAGGGTCCTTTTCCATACTGTCGGTAGAGAGCGGGAGACGCTTGCGAGCGTTCTATTTGCTTACTTTAGGTAGAGCGCGAGAGACGCCTGCAAACATTGTACAGATGGGAATTGGGTGTTGCGGCTACTTGTGATTAGTATACTGAGGGTCGGGCGGCAGACTGCCAGAGTATAATTAGGGTCCTTTTCCATACTGTCGGTAGAGAGCGGGAGACGCTTGCGAGCGTTCTATTTGCTTACTTTAGGTAGAGCGCGAGAGACGCCTGCAAACATTGTACAGATGGGAATTGGGTGTTGCGGCTACTTGTGATTAGTATACTGAGGGTCGGGGGGCAGACTGCCAGAGTATAATTAGGGTCCTTTTCCATACTGTCGGTAGAGAGCGGGAGACGCTTGCGAGCGTTCTATTTGCTTACTTTAGGTAGAGCGCGAGAGACGCCTGCAAACATTGTACAGATGGGAGTTGGGTGTTGCGGCTACTTGTGATTAGTATACTGAGGGTCGGGCGGCAGACTGCCAGAGTATAATTAGGGTCCTTTTCCATACTGTCGGTAGAGAGCGGGAGACGCTTGCGAGCGTTCTATTTGCTTACTTTAGGTAGAGCGCGAGAGACGCCTGCAAACATTGTACAGATGGGAGTTGGGTGTTGCGGCTACTTGTGATTAGTATACTGAGGGTCGGGCGGCAGACTGCCAGAGTATAATTAGGGTCCTTTTCCATACTGTCGGTAGAGAGCGGGAGACGCTTGCGAGCGTTCTATTTGCTTACTTTAGGTAGAGCGCGAGAGACGCCTGCAAACATTGTACAGATGGGAGTTGGGTGTTGCGGCTACTTGTGATTAGTATACTGAGGGTCGGGCGGCAGACTGCCAGAGTATAATTAGGGTCCTTTTCCATACTGTCGGTAGAGAGCGGGAGACGCTTGCGAGCGTTCTATTTGCTTACTTTAGGTAGAGCGCGAGAGACGCCTGCAAACATTGTACAGATGGGAGTTGGGTGTTGCGGCTACTTGTGATTAGTATACTGAGGGTCGGGCGGCAGACTGCCAGAGTATAATTAGGGTCCTTTTCCATACTGTCGGTAGAGAGCGGGAGACGCTTGCGAGCGTTCTATTTGCTTACTTTAGGTAGAGCGCGAGAGACGCCTGCAAACATTGTACAGATGGGAGTTGGGTGTTGCGGCTACTTGTGATTAGTATACTGAGGGTCGGGCGGCAGACTGCCAGAGTATAATTAGGGTCCTTTTCCATACTGTCGGTAGAGAGCGGGAGACGCTTGCGAGCGTTCTATTTGCTTACTTTAGGTAGAGCGCGAGAGACGCCTGCAAACATTGTACAGATGGGAGTTGGGTGTTGCGGCTACTTGTGATTAGTATACTGAGGGTCGGGCGGCAGACTGCCAGAGTATAATTAGGGTCCTTTTCCATACTGTCGGTAGAGAGCGGGAGACGCTTGCGAGCGTTCTATTTGCTTACTTTAGGTAGAGCGCGAGAGACGCCTGCAAACATTGTACAGATGGGAGTTGGGTGTTGCGGCTACTTGTGATTAGTATACTGAGGGTCGGGCGGCAGACTGCCAGAGTATAATTAGGGTCCTTTTCCATACTGTCGGTAGAGAGCGGGAGACGCTTGCGAGCGTTCTATTTGCTTACTTTAGGTAGAGCGCGAGAGACGCCTGCAAACATTGTACAGATGGGAATTGGGTGTTGCGGCTACTTGTGATTAGTATATGCCGACATTGGCGGGCGCCACTCACCGGCACATGCTCTCGACGAGCGCCCGTTGGCGCAGCGCGGCCAGGCGCTGCAGCGCGGCCAGCGAGTGCGCCAGCTGCGCGGTGCGCTCCACCAGCGGCGCCGCGTCCGACCCGCCCGCCAGCATCGCCTGCGCGCTGTGCCCCATCTCCGCGATGATGGCCGAGTACGTGTCCAGCTCCAGCTCCAGCGCCTGCCCAAACAGAGGGAACATGTTTATATGGACTTAATACACCAGCCCACAGCGGCCGTGTGCTAAGCTTTGAGGATAGGTGTCTGCGGACAATTTTAGGCGTGCGGTGGTTTGACTTTGTGAGGAATGAAGAGATAAGGCGTAGGACGCAGCAAATCTTGGTCACAACTGTCGTCAAGAAAAGGCGATTCAGCTGGCTTGGCCATGCACTCCGCATGCCTTCCGAGAGCCGCCATCAAGCTCGCCTCCTTTACAAGGCATCAGGTTCCCGACTACTGCTGACATTTCGTCGGCAGTTCTCATCTGAACTTCGGGACGCGGATCTGACTTGGGAGGATGCAAGGGAGCTGACAGCCGACAGAAAAGCCTGGAGACAGTTTGTGGACTCCATATGCTCCACCTAGGTAGCGGATATGGTTTAGTATAATACACCAGCGGCGCCGCTCCCAGAGCGCCTGCCTAAACAGAGGGACTGTTACACAACCGGATTCGGTACCGGATTAAATAACGGACAGGCCAGATTTGATATAGAGTTCAGTTGATTCAATACTTGATTTTCCGGATTCAATACCGGGTTAACCGGATTCAACATCTGATAATCGCGTCTCGATATCTATTTAACCAGATTCAAAACTAGATTTACCGGATTCAATATCAAATTTATCGGATTCAACACCTGATTTATCAGACTCGGTACAGGATTTAAAAAAAACCGATTGCCGGATTTGATTCTACTCATTATCGACAACCACACAACTCAAATTCTTGGAAGTTCTATACATACATATATATGAACCAATTTCGAAACGTTGTTCTTGAATCACTAGAACTTCACTAGAGACATCTATTGGTGAGATAAAAAGAGGCTTTTTATTGAGCAGAAACTCTTTTATTAGTATGCGAGGTCCGAGGTGAGGAATGTTTTTATTTTCATTTTTATTATTTTAGCTTGTAATTTGACCAGTTGATTTATTTACAACATTTTGAGTGTGTCCAAATACCATTTATATATTGCGATGTCAAAAAATAATACGAAAAATAACTCATATAATTGAAGATAATCCAGATATCGCTCACTCCTTTCAAGAACGTCATAAATCAAAAATCGTCAATTTTCAAATGTGCATGTTTTCGGAATGCCCAGAAAATGTACTATATCCCAGCAAAAGCGGCATATTTTTAACTTAATATTTACCCGCTACAGAGCAGAAAGTGTTGTTTTTGCATTTTGAAGAAAAGGTATTGTTTCATTATTTTTTAAATATACTAAATATTTTTCAAATGGAGAAAAAACCTTCAGGTTTTACTGAAAAGATCTGTTTCACAGTAAAAAGTTCAGTAAGTGGCTTGATACTTATTTTTAATACATTGTATTATATTTTTTATCTGTAAAAACGTTCTCCTGAAAAATCAAGTATTTTGATTTATGACGTTCTTATTTGGACACACTCAAAATTTTAGAAAATAATGACTAATGATTATGTAATTTGGTTTATACAAATCTGCGGAAACAGCTGCTTCTAACTCTTGCAGCTACACAAACTGTTACTTCTCCCCACTCAGTTACCTTGTGCGCCGTGAGCAGCTGCATGGCGTGGTCCCTGTCCCGGCCCTTCTCGGCGGAGGTCAGCGCCGCGCCCCGGTCGGCCAGCCAGGACTCCACGTCCAGCGCGTCGTGCAGGAACTGCTGCACGCGCAGCGAGCGCTCCAGGCGCGCCATGCGCAGGGCCCCCGCTTCCTCGATGTCCGCCCACGCCTGGCGCAGCTGCGAGCACAGGTCCTCGATCTGGGGGGGACACTCTCCTTATCATTCATCGTTCACTTTGTGTAATACCACTTATTTTTATTTTATATTGTTTCACATTTTCAATAAATTTCGCAACTAAGTTTTTAAAAAAATTGCTTAGCAAGAGCAGATCTGTTAGGAAGCCTAGATGCTTCTGTATCAGATCTGGGCATGCGGTGGAACAGCTTTCAATAATACCACTTATTACAAGTCCTATAGTAACGCTCTCCTATAGTAATGCTCTCCTTATCATTCATCATTCTGGAGGGAACAAGGCTTACAGTAACACTCTCCTTATCATTCATCGTTCACTTTGTGTAATACCACTTATTACAAGTCCTATGGTAACGCTCTCCTTATCATTCATTGTTCACTTTGTGTAATGCCACTTATTACAAGTCCTATAGTAACGCTCTCCTTATCATTCATCGTTCTGGAGGGAAGAAGGCTTATAGTAACACTCTCCTTATCATTCATCGTTCACTTTTTGTTATATCACTTAAATGTAGGTAGACAGGATAGAATGCCACACACGTGACTATCCTAACATTTAATTTGTATACTTTTGTTGCAAGAATAGGTTGAAAATGCCTATAAAGAAAAGGTTCTAGAGAGATGCCCTGAGTAACCCTAGATTCTTTAGTGATGAATGTTATATACAGAGGATAGAATGCCATACGCATGACTAATTAAACATTCATACTTCTATTCTGCATGCTTTCTAGAGAGACGCCCTGAGGAACCCCAGACATAATCTTGAGTTTTAGTGATGAATATTGGCAGAGCGGATAGAATGGCACATACATGACTATTCTAACATTTAATTTACATGCTTTTAATTCAAGAAAAGGTTGAAAAATGTCAATAAAGAAGGGGTTCTAGAAGTGTGCCCTGAGGAATCCTAGACATAATCGTGAGTTTTAGTAATGAATATAGGTAGAGGATAGAACGCATAGAATGGCACAACATAACTATTCTAACATTCAATTTACATGCTTTTAATTCAAGAAAAGGTTGAAAAATATGTCTATAAAGAAGGGGTTCTAGAAATGTGCCCTGAGGAATCCTAGACAAAATCCAGAGTTTTAGTAATGAATATAGGTAGAGGATAGAACGCATAGAATGTCACATACATAACTATTCTAACATTTAATTTACATGCTTTTAATTCAAGAAAAGGTTGAAAAATGTCAATAAAGAAGGGGTTCTAGAAGTGTGCCCTGAGGAATCCTAGACATAATCCAGAGTTTTAGTAATGAATATAGGTAGAGAGGATAGAACGCAATACGCGTGACTGTCTTAACATTCCGAATTCATCGAAATTGCATGCCTTTGTTATAAGAAAAGGATGAAAAAGACCTATAAAGAAGGAGTTCTAGAAATGTGCCTTGAGGAACCCAAGACATAATCTAATAGTGCCTATTAGACTACTCTTGAGTTTAAGTTATGAATGTAAATAGAAAGGATAGAATGCCATACGCGTGACTATTTTAACATTCATACGTCTAATCTGCATGCTTTTGTTATAAGAAAAGGTTGAATAATGCCTGAAATGTAAGGGTTCTAGAAAGCTGCCCTGAGGAACCCCAGATATAATCATGTGTTTAATTGATGAATATAGGTAGAGAGGATAGAATGCCACATACGCAACTATCCTAACATTTAATTTGCATGCTTTTGTTACAAGAAAAGAACCTCAAAGACGATCTCGAGTTTTAGTGATAAATGTAGCCAGACAGGATAGTACGCCACACGCTACTAAGACTGTCTTAACATTCATAATTCTAAATTGAATACTCTTGTTATTATATAAGAAAAGGTTGAAAAAGTCCTAAAAGAAGAGGTTCTAGTGAGCTACCCTGAGGTGCCCCTGAAGTGCCCCAAAGATGATCTTTAGATCTCGATCAAAAGTCCTCTCCCCACCTTGTCGGCGTCGGGCAGGCGCTGCAGCACCAGCTCCTGGCCGCGCGCCAGCTCGCGCTCCACGCCCGGCCGGTGCGCGGCCAGCTCCTGCAGCAGCTTGGCGTGCTTCTTGTGCAGGCCCTGCGCCGCGTGCAGGTCGGCGCCCAGCGCTCCGGAGCCGGCGGCCGCCGCGCGCTCGCCCACCCACTGCAGCTCCGCGTCCAGAGAGAACTTGAACTTGTGGAACCTGCAAGTAGCGAACGTCGTCAATTCGGAAACCTTTCCATGAACAATGGTTGAGTGGAAATGCGATGACTGACCATTCTCTGTAAATGTCTTTGCACTGTTCCGTGTCTGTCTGTTGTGCTGGTCGGGGTTGTGGGCGTCTGTGTACCGGCCAACGTCCAGTCGGAATCGGATCTAACTGACTAATTGAACTAAATACTAATCCCTTTCACTGCCTACACCGGGGTACTTCTAGAAAATTTGGTGATGAACTTACAATCTTGTATTTATTTAGATTGGCAGTGACAGGTATATTGAAAGCTTTTAAATGTAAATTCACAGTAAAATCGGGATGTAAATTCACAGTAAAATATTGTTTCACATTTTCAATAAATTTCGCAACTTAGTTAAAAAAAAATTGCTTAGCAAGAGCAGATCTGTCAGGAAGCCTAGATGCTTCTGTATCAGGTCTGGGCATGCAGTGGGACAGCTTTCACGTATCGCCCTTCAAGGTAACCCTGAAGAAGGCAGACCTCCGAAAAGATGGAAAGACAGCTGGGAGTCAACATCCCAAGAGCGACATGCGAAGGCACAAACAGATCCCTAGGATCTACAAAAAGTAGAAGGAGAAGACAAATATTTCTTGTTGGGTAATTTATCCAAAATTAAACAAGGTTTATGTGGTTGAATTCTACATTTATTTATGTATATGTTAATACGTGACGCGTTTCCTCTTAGGGCATTATCAAACACTCGATAATGTCCTATATATTCGATAAGGTGTTTGATATTGACTTCATTAATTGATTCGGCAGTCACTTTGTGGTAAAATCTATCCATTTTTAATTAATGTTTTACTTACAACATTTTGAGTGTGTCCAAATACTTGTTCACAAAATCTGGATTATCTCCAATTACAGGAGTTATTTTCATTTTTTTTTTTTCTCATGTGTGTGATTATAATCCAAGATTCGGACCTCACATACTAATATGAGAGTTTCTGCTTAGTAAAAAGCTTCTTTACATCTCACCAATAGATGTCTCTAGAGAAGTTCTAGTGATTCAAGAACAAGGTTTCTGAATTGGTTCAATATATATTGTAGAACTTCCAAGAATTTGAGTAGTGTGGTTGTCAATAATGGGTAGAATTGGTGAATGTTACACGTGTGTAAAGTGATCACTTAAACCAGCCTATGACGGTCGTCAGCCCCGTAAATGCCCAGACTTCCATATTCTTCTTCATCTTTGATGAGATGTCAAAAAAAAAATAAAAATAAAAATAGAAATAAAAAATGAATGTTTTACTTAGTAAATACCACTATTTCTTAAAATCTACTATGACACGTGTTTCGATGCATTCCACATCATCAAACACCGTATTTGTATACGGTGATAATGTCCTAAAAAGACGAAACGCGTCACATATTAACATATACATCAATAAATGTAGAATTCAATCCAATAAACCTTGTTTAATTTTGGATATATTACCCAACAATTCAATATGGAATTCTACCAACTGTCTGCACTTACAATGAACAAATAATTCTCTTTTTTTTTTAAATGATGGATGCAAAGACGTTGAACTCACTTGAGTCCTTCTTCCAGTAGGGTCCTTCTTCTCTGAGCGGGCTCTTTCAAGTCCAGTAGGGCCTGGGAGGCCAGCTGCGACTCCTGCTGCACCGAGTCCACATCGAAGTGGCCCTCGGCAGCCAGGTCCTGGCCCGAGGCCTGCAGCTCCGCCACGCGCTGCTCCCACTGCGACATCTCCACCTCCAGGGCCTGGGGATGAGAGATAAGTGTTGTAGGTGCCTCGACTTGAGGCAGAGCATCTATCGTTTTTGTACGAAAGAAGATGGAAGTCTGGGCAGATGAATTTAGGCAAGGAATTAAAAAAAAATTGAACAGGAGGATTGAAAACCACCCATATATGAATTTTAATTCCATAACATTATAAGAACATAACATATTGCTCACTCTTTTCAACAATGTCATATCTCAAAAATCGTCTATTTTCAGTTGTGCATGTTTTCGGAATGCCACGAAAAAGCACTATATCCCAGCAAAAGCGGCATATTTTTAACTTAATATTTACCCGCTACAGGGCAGAAAGTGTTGTTTTGCATTTTGAAGAAAAGGTATTGTTTGATTATTTTTTTAAATGTACTAAATATTTTTCAAATGGAGAAAAACCCTTCAGGGTTTACCTAAAAAGATCTGTGGCACAGTAAAAAGTTCAATAAGTGGCTTGATATTTATTTTTAATACATGTCATTATATTTTTAAACTTTAAAAACAATGCGATGAATCTCAGCACTAAAACGGTTCAATTTGTTTTTTACGAAGCCCTCTTGCGACAGGGGATTGCGAGCCCTGTGGCCTAGTGTATAAAGTGTACTTTAGCGTGTGTGGTGTTTAGACCGGACCAGACGGACGCCGTAGCAGACTCGGAGGCCGTCCAGGAAGTCAGAACGCTCCACGCCGCTCTGTGATAACTCAAAATCAGACAGACCCTCATTTTGAAGAAAATGTATTGTTTAATAATTTTTTTTAAATGTACTAAATATTTTTCAAATGGAGAAAAAACCTTCAGGTGTTACCTAAAAAGTTCAATAAGTGGCTTGATATTTATTTTTAATACATTTTATTGTATTCTTAAACTTTAAAAACGATATCCTGAAAAATCTAGTTTTTAGATATTTGACATTGTTGAAAGGAGTGAGCGATATACTCTATATTATCTGTAATCATAGTAAAATAAAGGACATTTTCCCATTTTTATTTTTATAATTTAAAATCGTTAAAATAAGCGCAATCAGTCAGTACCGCAAGTTCTACATACTTATATATTAATTTATGTCTGCTAGCAACACGTTATTTTTTTCTCTTGTGGTACTATGAGAAAGCGAAACAACTATACTACTCGGCTTTCTTTTGATCAATTGTCCCGCTACCCGCGCTCAGTCGCCGCAAGACAACGCGCTGGAAAGGATGTGGAATCAATGACTCAACTGGTAACAAGTCAGAAGCTGCGTACTACGATTTCCATACAACTATGAACTGAGGCGCTTGATTGAGGGACCATACCTGATGCTTGTTGAGCAGCGCCTTGCAGGTGCGCAGGTCGCGGCCGGTCTCGCGCGCCTCCAGCGCGCGGCCGAGCTCGGTGAGCCGCTGGCGCGCGTCCTGCGCGAGGCGCGCGTGCGCGCGCTGCGCGGAGGCCTGGCGTAGCGCGCGCGCTCGCTCGGCGGCCGCGGCGCGCAGCGCGCCCCAGCGCGAGCGAAGCTCACCCAGACGCGCTCCCACCGCCTCGGAGCGCGCCGGCTCCGAGGCCACCAGAGCTTCTCCGGTCTGGAAAGAGTCACATCACAATAGGTCAGGTTAAATTTTGATGAATTTAAGAGCTTAGAACAACCACTATAGTAAAAGTAAAACCCTTATCCGCACCCCAATGGTGCATAGGGCACTGCGTCATATAAACGCAGTGTTATCTTGATCGTATACACATGAAGGAAAGGCGATCAACCCTCCGCTTCAAGTACCAACCAGTCCAGGGTAATATTGAATAAATATTACAGTGAAAATATCAGTCATATTTATTCGACCCTCCTTTGGAATCGAACCCAGGACCTCCAGAACGGTAGCCAAGCGTGCTGACCATTACAATACGGAGGCGGACATACTAATTAGGGTCATATACTAATCACAAGTAACCGCAAACCCAATTCCCATCTGTACAATGTTTCTTGGCGTCTCCGCTCTCTACCAATAGTATGCAAAAAATTATAACATTATAAGTCAGGTAATATTTTGATGAATTTAAGAGTTTCTGACTACCTCTGTAGGTCAGGTAATATTTTGATGAATTTAAGAGTTTCTGACTGCCTCTGTAGGTCAGGTAATATTTTGATGAATTTAAGAGTTTCTGACTGCCTCTGTAGGTCAGGTAATATTTTGATGAATTTAAGAGTTTCTGACTGCCTCTGTAGGTCAGGTAATATTTTGATGAATTTAAGAGTTTCTGACTGCCTCCGTAGGTCGGGTAATATTTTGATGAATTTAAGAATTTCTGACTGCCTCTGTAGGTCAGGTAATATTTTGATGAATTTAAGAGTTTCTGACTGCCTCTGTAGGTCAGGTAATATTTTGATGAATTTAAGAGGTTTTATCTGCCTCACAGGCTAGGGACAATGGGAAAGATTATGTTCTGAGCGGTTTGGACATGTGGAGCAAATGGATAATGAGAGAATGACAAAGAGAGAGTATTTGGCAAATGTGAATGAGAGAACAGAGCGAGGACGGCCGGGAGAGACTTGGCACGACCAGATCAAAAGGAACCTGCAATTTGGTCATGTCTAAAGCCAATGTAATGGACATAACTAGATGTGTGGGTGTAGAGGAAGACGAGAGTGTGTCAGGACAGAGGGGTGTGGCTGTCTATCCTCTCTGCCTACCCCTGCAGGATGGGAAGTACACGGTGGTGGTAGTATAAAGTGGTACGTACGTTGGTTACATTCCTCAGCTGTCCCTCGTTGGCATGAAGCTCTCTTTCAAACGCTTCGTGCTTCTGTAGCTTCCTCTCTAGGTTGGTCAAATCCCTGAAAACAGGCACCACATTGCATTATGACTGTATTATGACTATTGTGATATCACCATAGTATAATTTCAACTCATAATGACATCAATGTGACATCATAAAAACTCATAATGACATCACTATTACATTGATATAAGTCATAATGATATCACTATGACATCATAATAACTCATAATGACATCACTATGACATCACTACAACTCATGATGACATCATTATAACTCAAAATCATCACTATGAAATTGATAAAAGTCATAATAACATCACGATGACCTCATAATAACTCATGATGACATCACTATAACATCATAATAACTCAATGACATCACTTCATAACTTGTGATGACATCACTTTGACATCATTATACTCATAATGACATCACTATGACATAATTACAACTCATGATGACATCACTATGACATCATTATAACCCGTGATGACATGACTATGACATCAATAGAACTCATGATATCAATATGACATTATTATAAATCATAATGACATTATTATGACATCATTAAACTCATAATGACATTAATATGAGATAATTATAACTCATGATGACATCACTATGACATCATGATGAAGTGCAGCGCTCACCTGTAAGACTGGTCGGTGGCCGTGCGCATCTTGTCCAGGATGAAGGCGTCCAGGTCGTCGGCCTCCGCCGAGAAGTGGCGGTAGGCGAGCGAGGCCTGCAGCGCGCGCCGCCGCTCGGCCGCCGCCTGCCGCACCGCCTCGCGCCGCTCGCGCACCTGCTCGCCGCGCTGCAGGATCCTGCACAGAGACAAAGACGATAGAGCAATGAAACTTATGGAACAATGGAACGGGTACTAGATCCTGACCCTGTGGAACACCACAGTGTTTCAGAGATATTTCGCACCAGTTGGAAGGTTTTGAATATCTCCTTCCTATAACAATGACTCTTCTTTTTCAAACCCACATCCGCACCCGGAGGTGCATAGGGCACTGCATTATGTATGACACATGAAGGAAAGCTGATTAGCCCTCCACTTCAGGTACCAGTCCAGGATAATATCAAATAAATATTAGAGTGAAAAATCATTTAACCCCCCCTGGGAATCGAACCCGGGACCTCCAGTACGGTAGCCAAGCGTGCTGACCATTACACTGCGAAGGCGGATAATAACTCTTACCTTGTGATAAGATCGGTGTGTGTTACTTACTAACTTACTTATAACCCTTATCCGCACCTAATGGTGCATAGGGCACTACATCAAATTAACGCAGTGTTATCTTAATCATTAATTACATGAAGGCAAGGTGATCACTCTTGCGCTTCAGGAACCAGTCCAGGGTAATATTAAATAAATATTACAGTGTTTAATCACTAATATTTATTTTCATCCCCCTGGGAATCGAACCCGGGACCTCCAGCACGGTAGCTAAACACGCTGACCATTACACCACGGAGGCGGACATCCCGATTTTACTGTGAATTTACATTTAAAAGCTTTCAATATCCCTGTCACTAACAATGTAAATAAATACAAGTTTGTAAAACCACCACCAAATTTTCTAGAAGTACCCCGGTGTATGCAGTGAAAGGGATAGAACAGAGACAGAGAGGTAGAGAGGTCTGGGGGAGGTTCAAGATAAGGGTACTCACTGGGGCGTCGCGTAGTGCTCGGCCTTGGCCAGCGCGGCAGCCTGCTGGTAGAAGGCGCGCAGTCGGTCGTCCTGCGCGGCAAGGCTGCTCTCAAAGTCCTCGTGCCTCTTCACCAGCGCCTCCACCGACTCCACCGAGTCCTGAACAAAAGGAATAGTGAATGTGAAATCTATATTTGGAAAAGAAGCAGAGGAAGACCGAGAAAAACATGGCACGGTCAGGTATGCCAAGTACTTGAAGGTGGTCAGGTCAGGAGTCGTAACAATCGGCGGGTATGTATGAGGAGATGCATGAACGTGGAAGAGGCGAAGAATGTTTGCAAGGACAGAGTGGTGTGGCGCTCTATTCTCTCTGCCTACCCCTGCGGGAAGCGGCGTGATGGTTAGTTAGTTAGTTAGTTTTTTTTTATATTTTGTATATTAAAAGCATTGTTAACTTTGTGGTATGGTAATATAACACTCTCCTCATCATTCATCCTTCACTTTGTGTAATACCACTTATATAAACACTTATTCGTGGCTCGTCCACCTCCGTAGCGCAGTGGTCAGCGTGTTTGGCCACCATGCTGGAGGTCCCGGGTTCGATTTCCAGGGGGGTCAAAATAAATATGGCCGATTTTCACTCTCATATTCATTTAATATCACCCTGGACTGGTACAAGAAGCGCAGGGCTGATCACCTTGCCTTCATGCAATTAACGTTTAAGGTAACACTGCGTCGCTACGATGCAGTGCCCTATGCACCATTGGGTGCGGATAAGGGTTGGAAGAAGAAGAATAATTCGTGACTACCGGTTTCGGAATAATCATTCCATCATCAAGTCATCAAAATAAAATTATTAGTTTTACATTTGTACAAAAATAAAAATCTTGAAAGAGACAAAGAAAACAAGTGAATTACAATGCGAATATTTTGAAAAGTGGACTCAAAGTTGAATATAGTTAGTTATTTATTAGCCTGCCAATTAAGCTTTCACTGCTTTATATATTCTATTCTATAACTGATTTTGGTGACATTACACAGCCCTGTTAAGCACCTTTAGAAATCCCAAACCACGACACCTTTGTGACCAGCGCCTGCATTCCGACTGCATTTAGTCTACTTCCATCCCACTCCACGCTACACTCTCCCACACACTAGATACAACATATGGACTCCGCAAGAGCATACCCCGAGGTCCTGGAACTCCAGGAAGGCTTCCAGGGCTCCGCTGGAAGCATCGATTCTGTCGGCTTCCCGGTTGAAGGACTGGAGCTGGAGACACTGCTGCAGAAGAGCTTGCTTCTTCTTCCAGTCTATGGAAAAAAAATAACTATGAAATATTTTATCACAGACAATATACCTCCTTCCGGCTTTAGCCACACCCAGTGGCGCTTAGGGCACTGCATGCTATAACAACCGCCGTCATTAAACTTATCGAGGTTTATTAATTTTTTCATTAATTGATTCAGATAAAAATCTATCCATTTTCAATTTAAGTTAAAATAAAAAATCTAATCTAATGACAAGTGTTTTCAACGCATTCCGCATAATTTTCAAACGTACGGTGTTGACGGAACTTGTAAAGAAAATGAAAATAGATGCGATGCGCAGCTTACGGGTTAACCATACATTAGGACCATAGTGTATTCATCCAAAACCCCTGGCTTCTCGGGATAAACAACCGTGAAGATCAAGAGGAAGGCATTACAATTCGTCGGCTCATCTTTCCCCGCTCCAGACTCGGCCTACTCGACGTCCCAGGACAGATTGACAATGTTTTGCTGAATTAATTTATTGTATATCCATGGTCAGCCTCCGTGGTGTAATGGTCAGCGTGTTAAGCTACCGTGCTGGAGGTCCCGGGTTCCATTCCCAGGGGGGGTGAAAATAAATATTAGTGATTTTACACTGTAATATTTATTTAATATTACCCTGGACTGGTTCCTGAAGCGCAAGATTGATCACCTTGCCTTCATGCAAGTAATGATCAAGATAACACTGCGTCAATTCGACGCGGTGCCCTATGCACCATTGGGTGCGAATAAGGGTTATAAGTAAGTAAAGGTACCTGAAGCGGAAGGCTGATTACCTTTCCTTCATGTGTTTACGATTGAGATAGCACTGCGTTTATATGATGCATTACTCTATGCACCATTGGGGTGCGGATAAGGGTGTGAAGAAGAAGATATACGAGGAGATGCTTGAATACCCTGGACTGGTACCTGAAGCGGAGGGCTGATCACCCTTCTTTCGTATGTTGACGATCAAGAAAACACTGCGTTTACATGATGCAGTGCCCTATGCACCATCGGGTGCGGATAAGGGTTTAAAAAAATACATACATTTTATTTTTATCCAAGTCTTTTTACGCGTTCTTGAGGTAGTATTTTACGAAAATAGCGCTATGCAAATTATCCAAATTATTATTAGTACATAGTATCAGTAGTACATAGTATGCATAGTATGCATAGTATAGTACCAAAGTACATAGTATGCAAAAGGTGCTTTTAAGCACTTCCCGCAAACAGTGTGTTAAGAGAGACGTCTTGTATTGAGGTCTCTATGTGTGGAGAGTCCACAGAAAGTCCTTAGAGAGGAATCCCTGATGATGAAGGGTCTGGAAGGAAGTAGTTACCTTCATCCACGGCAGCACGGTCGGCCTTCAGGGCTGCCACTTTCTCGGCGACTCCAGTTAGGGCCGGATTCCCCTTGACCAGCTTCTCTCCCAGCTCTATGACCTCGTTCAGCCTGTGAAACAAAACAGGGATGAAATAGGGATAGCCATACATTGTGTACTAGCTGCCGCCGGCCGCGCGATGTCGTGGCTCGGTCTGGCTGAACGGAAAAGAAAGGAAATAGAAAGCACGCATTCCTTATGTTATGTTTCATTTCATATGAAACGATGCAATCGATTGGAAATGCCATGTGATAGCATGTGTCAAGAAGCATGCTGTCCGCCATTAGCGAGAAGATATTATGTATACATATATACATAATATCTTCTTCTAACCCTTATAACCCAATGGTGCATAGGGCACTGCATCTTTTTGGCAGAGTGTTATTTTAGTCGAACAGATGAAGGCAAGGTCATCACTTCTGCGCTTCAGGGACCAGTTCAGGGTAATATTAAATAAATATTAGAGTGTTAAATCAGTAATATTTATTTTCATCCCCCGCCCCTGGGAATCGAACCCGGGACCTCCAGCATGGTAGCTGAACATGCTACTCATTACACCACAGAGGTGGACAACATATAAATGGTACATGATGTGATTCATACGTCGCATCGTGTGCGAGCTCTCAGCAGTATCTATGGTTGATTTGAGTGAGCTTTTCATTTAAAAGAGACTCTTTTGACAAGGATTTGAACACACCCAAAATGTTGCAATCGAGAACATTGAAAATGCAAAGTGACAGCATACTACTGGCTTAGGCCTTAGTCCCTCGACGCTCTAGGAGGCTCTGGCTGACATCTGACTTGATGCTTCCAGGTCGTCAAGAAGCATGCTGTCCGCTATTAGCAATATACTTACTTACTTATAACCCTTATCCGCACCCAATGGTGCATAGGGCACTGCATCGAATTGACGCAGTGTTATTTTGATCATTACTTACATGAAGGCAAGGTGATCACTCTTGCGCTCCAGCAATATACTAACTAACTAACTAACAAACTAACCATCACGCCGCTTCCCCGCAGGGGTAGGCAGAGAGAATAGAGCGCCACACCACTCTGTCCTTGCAAACATTCTTCGCCTCTTCCACGTTCATGCATCTCCTCATACATACCCGCCGATTGTTACGACTCCTAACCTGACCACTTTCAAGTATTTGGCATACCTGATCGTGCCATGTTCTTCTCGGTCTTCCTCTGCTTCTTTTCCCGCTAACATTTGCCTCATAAATTTGTTTTACCAATACAATATAATATACACTTGTAATATATATATATATATATATATATATATATATATATATATATATATATATATATATATATATATATATATATATATATATACACCGCAGGACAAAAAAATTTACGAGTTTACCTGCTACCGCACGCCTTGACTTTACTGAACTCTTTTTCTAAGAAATCCTTTTTTGATACCTCTTTCTTTTGTTCGATAAATTAAGGACACTATGTGTCACCTTTCTACAATATTTATATTTAAAAATGTCTCAAACAGTCTTGTTTTACCCGCGTTTGAGTGAACATAACACAACAATCATGAAAAGTGCAAAGAAAATGTCGATTGCGATAAAATCCAAAATAATCACATTGTCGCAACAAAACATATCTAATTGTGAAATATCTCGTCGAGTTGGGTATTCAGAAGGTGCAGTGAGGTTTTTATTAAAAAAATTCCAAGAAACTGGATCCATAGAACGGAAAAAAGGAAGCGGACGGGGGCGCGTGACATCTGCCCGAGATGATCGCTTAATAAAAAAAATACTTATGCGCGATCGATTTTTAACGGCATCTGAAATACGCGCAGAGGTGCAGTCTACCAGCACATCAACATTTTCAGTAAAAACAGTGTCCAGGCGGCTGTTGGAGCATGGTTTCCAAGCACGAAGACCCGCAAAGAAACCATTACTGACGAACAAAATGAAGAAGGCTAGACTGGATTGGGCGAAGGAGCACCAGAATTGGACCTTGGAGGATTGGCAAAATGTTATTTTCTCCGATGAATCAAAATTCAACCTTTTTGGTCCAGACGGCATAAAGATAGTTCGACGAAAACCTGGGGAAAGATATCATCCGTCGTGCGTCACTCGAACCGTTAAACATTCACCCTACGTCATGATTTGGGGGTGCATGACAGCGTACGGTTTGGGACCTCTAAATTTTGTACAAGGTACGATGAATGCCATCCAGTACAAAAAAGTGTTGAAAAACCATCTTATTCCAACAATCGAGGACATTACGCAGTATACGGCGGACCCGATTTTTCAGGACGATTCTGCGCCGTGCCATAGAGCCCGCACTGTGAGTACAAATATTTATTTTTTTAATGCATTTTGTGACCACTTGATAAATAATTTATTGTTTATTTTACAGATCAATGAATTCAAGGATAAAATTGGCTTAAAATCGATGACGTGGCCCAGGAATAGTCCTGATTTGAACCCGATAGAAAATTTATGGGCTATTATGAAAAAAAAAGTCGGAAAAAAAAAATCAAAAAACATTGAGGAATTAAAAAGAAACTTGATTCAAGTTTGGGAAGAAGAAATAACTTCAGAAATTTTAGATTCGCTTTACGCTTCGTTAAATAATAGAATTTTACATGTTATAAAAAATAAAGGTGAATTCACTAAGTATTAAATATTTTTAAATGTTATAAATATGTTTTAATGTAAAATACCTTAATTTAAAATAAAGCGATTAGAACCTACTTCTTAAATATGAATTGAAAAAAAACATGTCTTTTATTATTTCATCACAAACACTCGACCATAAATGAACCGTTATGGGTCTCTAAGGTTCGGGTAATCTGATACCTGGTATATAATGGCAATTTCCAAGTACAATTCATGAGTAGGATCTTTTATTTTAACCTTGAAGTAACGAGTAGTCATCACATATGTCAAACAATACAAAAAAAAACTAATTAAATATCAAGAATAATTCATTATGTGTCAATTTTAGTTTTTTTGAGGACTCGTAAATTTTTTAGTCCAGGGGTGTATATATATATATATATATATATATATATATATATATATATTTATATATATATATATATATATATATATATATATATATATATATATATATATATATATATATATATATATAAATATATATATATATATATATATATATATATATATATATATATATATATATATATATATATATATATATATATATATATGATATATGATGCAATTCATACGTCGCATCGTGTGCAAGCTCTCGGCAACATCTATGGTTGATTTGATTCGGATACATCCAAAACATTGAAACTCACTCGTCTCTGTGCGTGTTGATGTCGTCCAGGAGGTCGTTGTGCTCCTTCAGCAGGTCCTCTGCGGTCGCCACGTCCTTGGCCATGATCTCTGCGGCCAGCTGCTCCTTGACGACCTGGAACATAACGAGAGGTCAGCCAGAGCCTCCTAGAGCGTCGACGGACTAAGGCAATAGCTTAATGCAAGTGCTCCGCGAAATTAAAATTAAATAATCCCTTACCGCACCCCAATGGTGCATAGGGCACTGCTTCATATAAACGCAGTGTTATCTCGATCGATTACACACGAAGGAAAGGTGATCAGCCCTCCGCTTCAGGCACCAGTATAGGGTAATATTGAATAAATATGACAGTGAAAAAATCACTAATATTTATTTTACCCCCCCTGGGAATCGAACCCGGGACCTCCAGAACGGTAGGCAAGCGTGCTGACCATTACACTACGGAGGCGGACGAAAATTGAGAACGCGAAATTATGAGAACTAAAATGTAATGTTGGCTCATTTACTGTGCTTGCGATTTGCAAATATAATGGCTAGATGGCCAATAAACAATCGTCGATAGCTTTCCAACCGACATTATGCCTTGCTTTCCTTCAAGGAATCCCTGAAGGACGCAGACCCCCGGGCAGACCTCCAATAAGGTGGACAGACAGCTGGGAGTTGTAGGCGTCTGGCCACGCCATTTGGTGTTGTCGGGTTGACCACACTGAAATACGAATTCGCCACGGAGATTCCCGAGCGGATTCAACAAAAGCGGCCAACCGAAGCGCGGAGACCGAGATTCGCTGTATCGCTTGATTGGTGAAGGACGTATATTTTAGCTTCATATTTAATTCAAAGTTCCATAGTCAATTAGATTAGTTAATATCAATAGTAATTAAAATGTAACTAACTAACTAACCATCACGCCGCTTCCAAGCAGGGGTAGGCAGAGAGAATCGAACGCCACACCACTCTGTCTTTGCAAACATTCTTTGCCTCTTCTACATTCATGCATCTCCTCATACATACCCGACGATTATTACGACTCCTGACCCTATTAAAATGTAAGAATTTATATCAATAAACCAACTGTAAGTGCGAACTCTTAAAATATCCTATTCTGGCATCCCGCACAAAAACACACACCGGGTCTTCCAAATTGGTTGACCCCGACGAAAGAACACATCAAAACTTGCAACGTTACAACGGCAAAACGCCACATTACAACAGCAACACGCCACAATTAAACATCCGAATTTGAAACAGTTAGCCACGATTGTCATGAAAAAACTGTCCGCGAGTGAGTTTCTGCGGACAAAACTGTTTCTGAAGAGTGAATTATTTTTTTTTAAACTTTTTTTATAATCTGATATCATAGTCAATGCTATGAGTAACATATTTTCTTCAACAGCAAAAATATTTACACCAGTATATTTGTGGTGCGTTAATGATCAAGATAACACTGTGTTTATATAATGCAGTGCCCTATGCACCATTGGGGTGCGGATAAGGGTTAGAAGAAGATATTATGTATACACAATATCTTGTTCTTACTAATGGCGGACAGCATGCTTCTTGACAGATGCTATTACATGGCAATGAATTGAATTGATATTTGTAGTATGTTTTGTATGAAAAGGGTAGAAAGACAGCTGGGAGTCAACATCCCAAGAGCTACAAGCGGAGGCACAAACATATCTTTAGGATATAGAAAAAGAAGAAGAAGATCATGCTTTGCAAATTGACGAGTCTACTGACCGAGCTTGCTAACCATTGCACTACGGAGGCGGACGAAATTCACCGTAAAATTGGGATACAATTTTCATGCACATTTTCTATAATATAAATTTCGCAACTTAGTTCATAAAAAAATATAAAAAATTGCTTCGCAAGAGAAGGTCTGTCCGGAAGCCTGGATGCTGTATCAGATCTGGGAATGCGGTGGTATAGTCCAAGAGCAGGTCCGTCAGGAAGCCTAGATGCTTCTGCATCAGATCTGGGAATGCGGTCCAAGAGAAGGTCTGTCAGGAAGCCTAGATGGTTCGACTTTAGGACGGCTTTCAGTAAGGCTCACCTGCAGCCAGGCCAGCAGGCTGGCGCTGCTCCGGATGAAGATCTGGTGGCCCACGGCGCTCTCGAGGCGCGCGCGCCGGTCGGCCGCCTTCTGCTGGCACTCCTCCCACATGGCCTGCACCTCGCCCTGCCGCCCGTCCACGTTGGCGCGCTCGTGCGGGTACGCAGACTTCACGCTGCGAAGGGCAAATCAAGGAGGCATTGCATTGTGTACAGAAGATGTTAGAAGGCATTATATATCAACTGGGGATATGACATTGTTGATAGGAGGCATTACATCAGTGATTCTTAACCTTATTTTGCCTACCACCCACTTTGAGAAATCGCTCACTCCTTTCAAGAACGTCATAAATCAAAATTCGTAAATTTTCAGTTGTGCATGTTTTCGGAATGCCCAGAAAATGAACTATATCCCAGCAAAAGAAGCATATTTTTAACTTAATATTTACCCGCAATAGGGTAGAAAATGTTGCTTTTGCATTTTTAAGAAAAGGTGTTAATTATTTTTTTAAATAAACTAAATATTTTTCAAATGGAGAAAAAATCTTCAGGTTTTACTTAAAAAGATCTTTTGCAGAGTAAAAAGTTCAAGAAGTGGCTTGATATTTATTTTTAATACATTGTGTTATATTTTCAAACTTTAAAAACTTTCTCCTGAAAAATCAAGTTTTTTGATTTATGACGTTCTTGAAAGAAGTGAGCGAAATGTTTTTTTTATCTAAAGCTCCCCTCCCAATATTTTTTAAATTACCATCTGTCGCAAATCTGAAACAGTTGGCCACGATTGTCACGAAAAAACTGTCCGGGAGTGAGTTTCTGCGGACAAAACTGTATCTGAAGAGTGAGTTTTTTTTCTAGTATTTTTTTAAACTTTTTTTATAATCTGATATCATAGTCAATGCTGCAAGCAACATATTTTCTTCAACAGCAAAAATATTTACACCAGTATATTTGTAGGGTGTTAACAATCAAGATATTTATTATAATGCAGTGCCCTATGCACCATTAGAGTGAGGATAAGGGGTAGAGGAAGATATTATGTGTATACATATACAAAATATCTTCTTCTTGCTAATGGCGGACAGCATGCTTCTTGACAGATGCTATTACATGGCAATGAATTTAATTGATATTTGTAGTATGTTTTATATCAAAATTATTGCGTAATTTCATTGGTTTTCTTCGACAACCATCCTTACACAATGCCTACTGGATCTTCTGCAGCTACTACTACTACTACTACCATCACGCCGTTTCCCCGCAGGGGTAGGCAGAGAGGATGGAACGCCACACTCTTCTGTCCTGACATACACTCCTCGCCTCCTTCACATCCATACATCTAGTCACACATGCCCTCCGATTACGCAGACTTTTGACACCGCCAGATTTTAGGTTCTGATTGATCTGATCGTGCCGAGTCTTTTTCGGTCGTCCACGTTCTGTTTTCCCTCTCACATTCGCCACATATATTTTCTTAGTCATTCTCTCGCTATCCATTCGCTCCACATGTCCATACTACCGCAAAGAGCTCTTCCTAATCTTTTCAATTATTCCTCGTTCAGCCTTACATTCCTTTCTGCAGCTAAATGCTAAAAAAATTTAAACACCCAGTCAGAACGTAAAAACGTCCATATAGGGGTGCTGGCGCCCCGGTTAAGAATCACTGCATAACATTTTTAACAGGGGATATTAAATTGCTGATGGAGGGCCATATAAATCATGGACAGAATACTACATCAAACCCAAAAGATGTATTAAATGATTTTGAAAAAAAATGATGATTTTTTTAGTAGTATTTCTAATAAAACACGGCTGATGAAGCGATGAAGTGAGTGAATGCTGACCTGTCGGCGAGCATGTGCACGCGCTGCACCTTGTCCCGCAGCGGGGCGAGCTCGCGCTCGAGCTGCGCGTGGCGGCGCTGCAGGGCCCGCACCGTGTGCAGGTCGGCGCCCAGCTCCTCCCCCTCCAGCTGCTGGCTCTTCTCGCACATCCAGTCGCTGGCCTCTGCGCACGTGCGCTCAAACAGCTCCACCCTGCCGACAACAAAAGGCGGCTATATATTAACAGATGGTTTGCGGGAAACGCCATCAAATCTCCCCCCTTAGTTTTTCCCTCTACATTTTTCCCTAATCACCCTTTTTCCTTCTTATATATATATATTTTTTTAAAGGAATAACCCGCAAAGCATCTATTTTAGATGCTTTTCTGCAGGTAGGATAGTAAGGATAGGGAAGGTAAATGTGAAAAATACATCACAAACACCCAGACCGATTGAAAATAAATCTTTCTTGAATTCATTTTGCCATTTGCGGGAATCGAACCCGTGACGCTAGTTTCGCAGTCGAGCGTCTACCGAACTACGCCACGGCGCCTGTCTCTAATAACTTTTAACCATTTTACTGCCATACATTTTCGATAGAACTATCTAGAAGCTCGATCGCGCTTTTCGGCACTAATACAGTTTAGAAACGTCTGAGACATTGCTATCTGCCATTAGAATCTTAACTGTCCATCAAACCTCCTCCCTCTACCTCCTTCCCTAAACTCCCTTCTTCCTTTGCCCTCCTTATTATCACCAATTTGTAATTTATGTTATTTTTAATGTTGAAGTACTATCTACCCTCTGATTGCAAACAGCTATATATGGTCTCAAACGTTTTGACCAATATCACTAGTCTGTTTTTGGTTGGTCGGAAGATATTGCTTTTTAGCAATAAGCCCGCCAATGGACTTATTTCTTTTCTGTACATGAAGTTTAAATAAATATTACATACTGCCAGTAGAGGGCGAGAGATGCCTATAAGCGTTGTATTTGCTTACTCTTGGTAGAGCGCGAGAGACGCATACCACAACATTAGTATAATTCGGGCCATAATATGCTAGAGGGAACGGACAGATGTGCATCCAGACCTCTCTGGATGAGCAAGAATATGAGAGATGAATTGGCCGGCCCCAGAAGAGATGGGCTGGTGGCATTGTTTTTTTTTTTTTTTTTTTAAACCCTTATCTGCACGCCAATGGTGCATAGGGCACTGCTTCATATAAACGCAGTGTTATCTTGATCGTTTACACATGAAGGAAAGGTGATCAGCCCTCCGCTTCAGGTACCAGTCCAGGGTAATATTGAATAAATATTATAGTGAAAAAAATCACTTATATTTATTTGACCCCCCCTGGGAATCGAACCCGGGACCTCCAGAATGGTAGCCGAGCGTGCTGACCATTAATTACACTACGGAGGTGGCATTGTTCCCGATTTAATTTATTTATCTATTTATTTAAACTTCATGTACAGAAAAGAAGTAAGTACATTGGCGGGCTTATTGCTAAAAAGCAATATCTTCCGACCAACCAAAAACAGACTAGTGATATTGGTCAAAACGTTTGATACCATATATAGCTGTTTGCCATCAGAGGGTAGATAGTACTAGAACATTTAAAAAAAACCTAAATTACAAATTGATGATAATAAGGAGGGCAAAGGAAGAAGGGAGTTTAGGGAAGGAGGTAGAGGGAGGAGGTTTGATGGACAGTTAGGGTACTAATGATAGATAGTAATGCCTCAGACGTTTCTTAAAATTATCCCTCCCGTTCCCAACACAGATTTAAATAAAACATAGATTTTAAGAAAAAAAATCCTCTTAATGATCTATAAACCTCGTACATAACAGGCAATGTAAATAATAAATGAGCTCCCATCTAAAAAAAGTCGCTATATTTTTTGACATCTCATCAAAGATGAAGAAGAACATGGAAGTCTGGGCACTTATGGGGCTGATGACCGTCATAGGCTGATTTAAATTATCACTTTACACATGTGTAACATTCACCAATTCTACTCATATTTGACAACCACACTACTCAAATTCTTGAAAGTTCTATATATCGTAGTCATACAGGAGAAAGTGACCAAGTGCATTTTTTTACAAAACCGTGATCATTGACTATTTGATATCTTACTAGCTTAATATTGCCCTGAAAAACATCTCAAAGGATTTTAAACTTGGAAGTATAATATATGGACTTGGTAAAAATGACTAACTGCATTGATGTTTATTTTGTTGCCAAGCAAAAGTGACTTAAATGGCCCTCCTGAACATTTAACGTTTTGGTAGTTGGTCACTTTCTCCTGTACGACTACGATATATATGAACCAATTTCAAAATGTTGTTCTTGAATTATTAGAACTTCACTAGAGACATCTATTAGTGAGATGAAAAGAAGCTTTTTTATTGAACGGACCTATGACGGTCGTCAGCCCCGTAAATGCCCAGACTTCCATGTTCTTCTTCATCTGTGATGAGATGTCAAAAAGTAATATGAAAATAACTCCTGTAATTGGAGATAATCCAAATTCTGTGAACAAGTATCTGGACACACTTAAAATGTTGTAAAAAAAGTCGTGTTGATGACGGCACTATTGCTATATTCCGGAAGTCGGACTCACGTGGATGCGCCCTCCAGGCTCTTCTCCTTCTGCTCCCGGAGCCGGTTGAGGTTGTCCCACTGGCGCTGCACCTGCGCGGCGCGCGCGGCGGCGCGGGGCAGCTGCGCGTGCTTCTGCGCCGCCAGCTCCTCCACGCCCGCGTGCACGCGGGCGAGCCGAGAGCGCGAGGCGGACAGATCCGTCACAAACTTCTGCAAGCACAAGAGAAAAACATTCAAATCTTATTTTTGACATAGATACATCAACATAGATGAAGAAGAATATTGAAAAAGTTCGTAAATATGGAAAAGAAGTTATTTAGGTCCGTCCGTCATGAGCTTCTGCAAGCACAAGGGAAATATAATTTATATTTGAAAACATGCACAACTGAAAATTGACGATTTTTGATATATCGCTCACTCATTTCAAGAACGTCATAAATCAAAAATCGTCAATTTTCAGATATGCATGTTTTCGGAATGCCTTGAATATGTACTATATCCCAGCAAAAGAGGCATATTTTTAACTTGATATTTACCCGCTACAGGGCAGAAAGTGTTGTTTTTGCATTTTGAAGAAAAGGTATTGTTTAATTATTTTTTTTAAATATACTAAATATTTTTCAAATGGAGAAAAACCCTTCAGTTTTTACCTGAAAAGATCTGTTGCACAGTAAAAAGTTCAATAAGTGGCTTAATATTTATTTTTAATACATTGTATTATATCTTTAAACTTTAAAAACATTCTCCCGAAAAATCAACTTTTTTTATTTATGACGTTTTTGAAAGGAGTGAGCGATATGACGTTGTTGAAAGGAGTGAGCGATATATGAAAATATGTGATACGTTTCCTCTTATTGATAATGGGTGTTTGATAATGTCTTAATAAGGCGAAACGCGTCATATAATGTCATATATAAGTAAGTAATGTCAGATCAATTAGAACCTAAAATCTGGCGGTGTCAAAAGTCTGCGTAATCGGAGGGCATGTATAACTAGATGTATGGATGTGAAGGAGGCGAGGAGTGTATGTCAGGACAGAAGAGTGTGGCGTTCCATCCTCTCTGCCTACCCCTGCGGAAACGGCGTGATGGTAGTAGTACTAGCAGTAGTATAAGTAAATAAAAGGAAAATTTGATCCAATAACCGTGTTTAATTTTGGATATACTACCCAAAAATTTAAAAACAAGTGTTTTTCATTTAAAATTTAGTGTGTATACTAAAATATGATGATAAACTATCTCAAAGTCTCTCAGAATCCAATACAAGACAGAGGCGAATTCTAGAACAAATTGGGCCAAGATTCTTACCTCGTATTTCCTTTTGGCCGTGTCGACAGAGTCGGATGGGTCGTCGGCCCGTAGCAGCTTTTCCTTGTCCTTGATCCACCTCTCCAGGTCGTCGCAGTCTCCGTAGAAGCCGTACAGTCTGATGGCGTCTTCCAGGGCCGCATGGCGCTCTTGTGCCATCTGCACCAGCCGCTCTGCAAAGGAAAACGTCCACTTTGAATACCAAACGCCCAACAATTATTTATGAAGCGGTATCGCCCGTCGCAAGAGACTAACCCCTGTGCTACTAGTCTTGGGCGTAGCGAAAAATCTCAATATAATAGAGTACTGGGTCGAGAGATGTGCCTTGAGGAACCCCAGAAGAGATATCAAGACTTCTAGTTTTGTGGGTTCTGCAGTGGCGATGATGACACATTCAAAGACATAGCAAGCGAGTGTGGCGCTCTTATTACAAGAGGAGTCAGACCTATGACCACTCAGAAGGGAAGTATGTGAGTGTGGTGTTCTTGTTACAAAAGGAGTTAGATCTGAGACCACTCAGAACGGGATCATGCAAGAGTAGTGCTCTTGGTACAAGAGTCACACCACCCAGAAAGGGAATATAAGAGTGTGGCAGTCTTATTGCAAGGGGAGTTCACCCAAAAGGGGAATATACATGTGTGGCGCTCTTGTTACAAGAGGAGTTAGACCTGAGCCCACTCATAGATGGATTATGGATTATGCTCTTGTAACAAGAGGAGTCTTCCCAGACCTGAGACCACCCGGAAGTGGAATATGCGAATGTGGCGCTCTTGTTACAAGAGGAGTCCACAAGTATCACGAAGCGCCCTTACCGTAAGTGGTGTTGATCCTCTCCCTGCGGGCGTTGACGCTGTCTCCGGGCTGGTCCTGCGAGGGGCGCGGGGGGCGCCAGGGCGCGCGGCGGGTGGACACGGGCGGCGCCCGCACCTTGACTACCTGCTTCGTGAGCACCGTCTTCTTGACGCGCTGCACCGTGCGCACCTTCTCCGGCCGGCGCACTTGGACCTGCGAAAATATTGACTAGGTCAGAGCCGGAATGACGGTGCGGATTATTTCCGTTCTCCTCCCCGATACTAGATGGGCTTAACTGATCATTACACAAGTGTATAAATTGATCACTTGAGCCAGCCAAATGCCTGTAGACTCTGAGATGCTCAGACTTCCATCTTCTTTCATGTATAAATGCAAGGCACCTATAAAGGTGGAGACTGACCGGAGCATTTCGTCGTAAAGTACCACGTTACAATGCGAGCATTCACGCAGTCAGTACAGCGAGTCGAGCGCTCCATCCATAGTTTCGGATGCTCGCTGATGCTCGCCGCGAGCGATATTACAACGTTATTTTACGACGAAATGCTCCGGTCAGTCTCCATCTTAATACTGACCTATCACAACATAAGAATTAAATATGGCTGTACATCCTACACAGGACATATTATCTGGGTACTCTACACAGAATTGTTGATAGGAAGCATTACATTATCAACATTCATTCATTTTTTTCATTCAAACCCTTATCCGCACCCCGATGGTGCATAGGGCACTGCATCATATAAACGCAGTGTTATCTTGATCATTAACACGAAGGAAAGGTGATCAGCCCTTCGCTTCAGATACCAGTCCAGGGTAATATTGAATAAATATTAGAGTGAAAAAATCGCTTATATTTATTTGACCCTCCCTGGGAATCGAACCCCGGACCCCCAGTACGGTAGCCTAGCGTGCTGGCCGTTACACTACGGAGGCGGACATTATCAACAAGGGATATCCAACTGTTGATAGGACATCAAATCATTTTTAGGGGACATTACATTTTCAACAGGGGATACGAAATCGTTGATAGTGGACATTACTGCACACGGCCGAATGGAGTAAGAAAAGAAATCCCGGACATAGGTACCAGTCCCCAGGATAACAAGACGAGAGGATATCATTGAAAGCTGTCCCACAGCATTCCCAGACCTGATACAGAAGCATCTAGGCTTCCTGACAGACCTTCTCTATAATAATAAGCGAGGTACATTGAGAGCTGTCCCACCGCATTCCCAGACCTGATACAGAAGCATCTAGGCTTCCTGACAGACCTTCTCTATAATAATAAGCGAGGTACATTGAGAGCTGTCCAACCGCATTCCCAGACCTGATACAGAAGCCTCTAGGCTTCCTGACAGACCTTCTCTATAATAATAAGCGAGGTACATTGAGAGCTGTCCCACCGCATTCCCAGACCTGATACAGAAGCATCTAGGCTTCCTGACAGACCTTCTAATTTGCAAAATTTATTGAAAATGTGAATCAAAATTGTATCTCGATTTTACTGTGAATTTACATTTGAATTGGTAGTGTCGCAAATCTGGACTCACCGCCACGATCCGGGGTTCAATTTCCTTGACGTAGTTGGCCGGTACGAAGCCGTCAGTCCCGTCGGCCTTCCGCACGGACCACCAGTCCGGGTTGGTCTTGTTGATGAGGAACATAACCTCCCCTTTACTCATCGTCATGCCTTGCCCGTTGAACGCGTACAGCGCCTTGACCTGCAGAGATAGAAAGGTATAAGTGATAAGTCGCGACTGAGTGGGTGCACCAGGCGGAATGGACTTGGAATGGACAAACCTAGGAAAAGTGTACAAGTTTTTTTTTTTTTTGAACTTCCTAACGTCCAAGTGACTCTGAAATCTAGCTACGGCTTATGCAACACCGCTACTATACTTTCATGTAATTCATGAGTGAAAATTCTAGGCAAAAACACTCGCAAAAGTGTACAAGGAACATCTTAGTGTACATGGCATAATCAAACGGGTAGCCAGACATTGTTTTGGCAGCATGATTGGTTGGCCCTCTGGGCGAATATTGACCGGCTGCTCAGGCTTTTGATTTTTAGGCAAGTTACCAGCATAGAGATAAGGCGTAGGACGCAGCAAATCTTGGTCACAACTGTCGTCAAGAAAGGCGATTCAGTTGGCTTGGCCATGTACTCCGCATGCCTCCTGAGAGCCGCCATCAAGCTTGCCTCCTTTACAAGGCATCAGGTTCCCGACCACTGCTGACATTTCGTCGGCAGTTCTCGTCAGAACGGGACACAGACCTGACTTGGGAGGATGCAAGGGAGCTGGCAGCCGACAGAAAAGCCTGGAGAGTTTGTGGACTCCATATGCTCCACCTAGGGAGCGGATATGGTTTAATACCAGTATAGACAAGCCTGTGATCAGGTTAACAGTTATACTTGGTTGTCCCTCTGGGGGAACATGGATCTTTGATTCTTGCCTTTTTCGGCAAGTTACCAGTATAGATAAGCCTGTAAACACATTAACAGTCATACTAGGTAGGCTAGAAAGCATGCTAGGTTGGCCCTCTGGGGGTAATATGATCGGCCACTCAGGCCTTGCCTGAAGTACTCTTCTCTTCATCACCAGTACCCTACGTGAGGTATTCTTCTCTTCATCACCAGTAACTACCTGAGGCATTCTTCTCTTCATCACCAGCACCTACCTGAGGTACTCTTCTCTTCATCACCAGCACCTACCTGAGGTACTCTTCTCTTCATCACCAGCACCTACCTGAGGTACTCTTCTCTTCATCACCAGCACATACCTACCTATGGTATTCTTCTCTTCATCGCCACCCTACCTGAGGCACTCTTGTCTTCATCACCCGAGGCACTCTCCTCTTCATCGCCACCTACCTGAGGCACGCTCCTCTCCTCGGTGACTGTGCGGTGCTCCAGGCGCTCGACGGGCTCCTCCTCCCAGACCTCGGTGGGCACCAGCCGCGTCTCGCTCACCCACTCCTCGGCCGGAGCCGCCTCGCCCTCCGCGGACGCCTCCTGCTCGCTCGCCAGCTGCACAGACAATATCACCTAACTAACCGAACGTCACATCCTAACACTAACCTATTATAATACACAGCCCTGATCTAAATCAAATAAAGCTTAGCGTGCGTCCAAGAGCGCCGACAGCGTAGAGAGACTACAACACAAGTTCCTTACATACATTCATTTTAAACTAAATATACCCATTGTTGAGTTAGATTATAATTGCATAATGAAGCGGCTAAAATAAATAAATTTTAGTTATAGAAGGGTAATTACTGATTTGGTCCTGTTTCATAAAATTCTTAACAGCCCTGATCTCCTAAATCAAATAAAGCTTAGCGTGCGTCCAAGAGGTACTAGGCAAAAATCTGTATTCCCAGTATTTGTACATAACGCAAACAATGCCATGTTCTCTCCCATTCCACAGCTTCACATGTAAGCCAATACTTTTGATCTTCTTCTTCTAACCCTTATCCGCACCCCAATGGTGCATAGGGCACTGCATCGTATAGAAGCAGTTTTATCTTGATCGTTAAATACACGAAGGAAAGGTGATCAGCCCTCCGCTTCAGGTACCAGTCCATGGTAATATTGAATAAATATTACAGTGAAAAAATTACATTTATTTTTACCCCCTTTGGGAATCGAACCCAAGACCTCCAGAACGGTAGCCGAGCGTGCTGACCATTACACTACGGAGGCGGACAAAGTTGAGTCTACTAAGTTGTATTTTATTGTACAAAAAAAAAACACATAAAAATCAATATTGTGACAATTGTTTCGCCTAGTTATGGCATTATCCAACAAACAAACATTTTGCATTGTAAAAAAAAAAAAATCTTCTAACCCTTATCCCCATCCAATGGTGCATAGGGCACTGCATGGTATTGATGCAGTGTAATTTTGATTGTTACTTACATGAAGGCAAGGTGATCACTCCTGCGCTTCAGGTACCAGTCCAGGGTAATATAAAATAAATATTAGAGTGTAAAATCAGTTATGTTTGTTTTCACCCTCTCTGGAGATCGAACCCGGGACCTCCAGAACGGTAGCTAAACACGCTTACCATTACACCATGGAGGCGGACAAACCGAATAGTAAAAATAAAAATACCTGCAGCCAGTCGATGCCCTGCGCCAGCAGGCGGTCGGCCTGCGCGTTGAGCGTGCCCAGCTCCGTGCGGTAGGCGCCCAGCTCGCCCTGCAGCGCGCGGTGGCGACTCAGCAGCGCCTGCGCCGACGGCTCGTCGCTGCCCAGGTCCGCGGAGCCGGCCAGGGACAGCTTGTCCTTCAGCCAGGACTCCGCCTCGTTGGCGTCAGCGTAGAACTGCAAAGGAGAGAGACAAAGTTATACCGCACTTCACATACTCCATGAGGCATACAGACCCGTTTCAGAGATGGTCGATATTTTCAAATCGACCCAAACCCGATTCTCCTTAAAAAATTGTAATAACAGCTCCGAATCGGATGTTATTTTAATTATCCGAATGATTTCGGCTCTAGTAAAAGAGAAATTAACACAAACCAACTACCTGTTGGGCATAACGTTTGTGCAGACCCACTCCAGAGATGGGTGATATTTTTTAAAAGACCCAATTCTGGTTTAGAAATCATCAAAACAGCTCCGAATCGGATGCATTGTTAATGTCTGAATGATTTCGGCTCTGGTAAGCGAAAAATGAATACAATCATTCAACTGCCTATCGGGCATAAAGTATGTGCAGCCCCGTATCAGCGATATTTTTAAATTGGTGACTCAGACCCGATTCTCCTTAGATGATCGCGACAACAGGTCCAAATCGGACGTGATGTTGATATTTGAATGATTTCGGCTCTGGTAAACGAATAATTAACGCAAATATTCAACTACCTATCGGGCATAAAGTACGTGCAGACCCGCTTCAGATATCAGCGATATTTTTAAATCGGTAACATAGACCCGATTCTCTTTTAAAAGTCGTGTGCAACAGATTCTAGGCCAACAGAAGTGGTGACTTATTAGTCACCATCGCGGGTATACCGGTGACATAAAAGTCTCTGTTAAGCTCATCTCCAACGTGCTCGAAGGCAGACTAACCTGGTAGGCTTCCGCAGCCTCCCGCAGCTGCTTGTCCCGCAGGTCGGCCAGCTCCCGGAGCTGCTCCCACAGGCGGGCCAGGCTCTCCAGGCGCCGGCTGATCTCCACACTCTTAGGATGCTGCTCCTCCACCAGACTGTGAGCGACACATTCAATATAAAAATGACAAACTTGGTGAAGGTATAGATTTTATATATTTGTCTATATGAGAGAAAATTGATGGAAAAAACTAACTAACTAACCACCACGCCGCTTCCCCGCAGGGGTGGGCAGAGAGAATAGAACGCCACTCCACTCTGTCTTTGCAAACATTCTTCGCCTCTTCCAAGTTCATGCATCTCCTCATACATACCCGCCGATTGTTACGACTCCTAACCTGACCACTTTCAAGTATTTGGCATACCTGATCGTGCCATATTTTTCTCGGTCTTCCTCTGCTTCTTTTTCCACTTACATTCGCCTCATAAATTTCTTTTACCGTTCTTTCCTCACTCATTCGTTCTACATGTCCAAACCATCTCAACTCACCTTTCTTAATTTTATCGATAATGCTTATCTCAGCTTTGCGTTCCTTCCTTATTTCAGTATTCAAATTGATGGAGAAGGGGGAATTTTATAATATGTTACGGGGCTACTTGAACTTTGATGTGTTACTTGAGCCCAGTACAAAAAAAATATTTAGATCTGTATTTGGTCTACAATAATGGACGTATGGACATGATTCATTGTTTCCTTGACAGGTGACACTTATTGTTACCATACGTGCATTATTGTAGACCAAATACAGATTAAAATCTCTACAGTACACCCATTCTACAGTACACCCAATTTAAAGTGGCTCTTTCTTGAATCCACTCGCAGTTGGCAGGAATCGAACCTACTATGCTAGTTTCACAGCTGAGTTCTTGCTGACTAAACTGTATCTGAGGAGTAAGTTCTTGCTGATTAAACCGTATATAAAGAGCGAGTTCTTGCTTATTAAATTGCATCTGAGCAGTAAGTTCTTGCTTATTAAATTGTATCTGAGGAGTGAGATTTGCTGACTAAATTGTATATGAGCAGTGGGTTCTCGCCGACTAAACTGTATCTGAGGAGTAAGTTCTTGCTGATTAAACTGTATATAAAGACTGAGTTCTTGCTAATTAAATTGCATCTGAACAGTAGGTTCTTGCTTATTAAATTGTATCTGAGGAGTGAGATCTTGCTGACTAAATTGTATATGAGCAGTGGGTTCTCGCCAACTAAACTGTATCTGAGGAGTGAGTTCTTGCTTACCAAATCGTGAGTTATTGCCTACTAAAATTAATGTGAGCCAGTGAGTTCTAGCCTACTGGACCAGGCTAGTTGCGATTGGATGAGTGTTGGAGTCTCACCTGTTCCCTTTGGAAGTCACCTTGGCGGTGTGCCTCTCCCTCGCTCGCATCTCGTGGCGCAGGGCCGTGTGCTTCTGCTGCAGGCTGAGCACCGCGCGCAGGTCCTTGGCCGTGATGGCGGCGCGACAGATGCGCTGTCGGTCCGTCACCCAACCTGGACACACACAAGGCTAACGTTATCCAGGCAGCTACATCATGCCGGGCAGTACGCGTGCATTGAAGATCAGAATGTGAATGGCCACAAGCGAATGGCCAACAGAAAGCAAATGGCCATCAGTATGTGGATGGCCATCAGAAGACCATAAGAATCAGTATGTGAATGGGCATCAAGCGAATGGCCTTCAGCATGCGAATGGCCATCGGCATGCTAATGGCCATCAGAATTCAAATTCAGCATGTGAATGCCATCAGAATATTGATGGCCATCATGTGAATGACCATCAGCAAGCGAATGGCCATCGGCATGCAAACGGCCGGATGTAACATAGAATGTACATTGGAGCACTCACTCTCTTCTTCTTCGTGGTCTTCCAGGAATTGGTAGAGGTTCCTGGCGTCTTCGAGTCTCGCCTTGCGATCTTTAGCAGCGGCAACAAGACTGAAATCAACCAGAAATTTATTAATTTTATTTCAACCTATTTTATTTTATAATTACCAAATTATGTTCACATAACATAATTTTGTTCACATAACTATATCGAAAACAATAAAGCATAATTTTGAACAGGATTAAAACAATCAATGTAACAGTGTATATTGCAATCCGGTACTGGCTCATTGTATTTGGAATATTTACTAAGCAATCCGGTATTGACTCGCTGTATTGGAGAATATATATCTTCAATTCGGCACTGTTCGATGCTTAGCACATGATCCGGTAGTCGCTTGTTGCATTTGGAACATTCACTGAATCCGGTACTCACTCGCTGTAGTCGCTCTGCAGCTGCTGCAGCTTCTGCGTGAGGATGTGCGCAGGCTGCGCGGGCACCTGCAGGGCGGCGCCCTGGCGCTGCAGGCGGCGCGAGGTCTCCCCAAGCGCGCCCAGCTGCAGCTCCTGCAATGCCAGCCGCTGCGCCAGCTCCTCCACGCCCACCAGGTGCGGGCCCACGTCCTCCGACTCCAGCTGGGACTGCAACCAGACGCAAAGGGTGAGTTAGGGGCCGAAACGGGGAGACACGGCGGGTGAATTCAGGGTCAGAGCAGGGAGAGAGGCGGGTGAGTTCAGGGCCGGAGCGGGGAGAGGGAATACCTACCCGCAGCTGCGCGATGGAAGCAAGTGCGGCGTCGGCTTCGCGCATGAGCGCCACGAGCGCGGCGAGGCGGCCCAGCGCCTCCTGGTGGCCACGCAGCAGCGCCAGAAGCTCGCGCCAGCCAGCCAGCACAGCGCGCTCCGAGCCGCGCACAGCCTCCGCGCCGTGGTACTTCTCGCGCACCAGCTCCTCGGCCATGGCCGTCAAGTCGTCGAACCGTTCCGTTCTGGAAACCAAACGAGGATATTTAACAATGGGCAGGATGGCGAACGTAACATGAAGGTATAGAGTGATCACTCGAGCCAGCCAAATGCCAGGCAGTAAATTCTGGGATAGATGCTTTGTCAAGTTGAGACACCTATTATACACACTACTCATATGTGAAAAGAATCTAAGACCATTGCATATATACAAGTCTCAAAAACAAATGAGATATAGATGGTCGATAATGGACGGAATGATTAACATAACACGAATGCATAGAGTGATCACTCGAGCCAGCCGAAGGCTAGGTCGTAAGTCCTGGTGCTTCATCTCAAGACACCTATAATACACACACTTGCATGTGGAAGGAATCCAAGACCACTGCATTTTTACAACTCTCAAAAATGAATGCGATATGGATGTTCAATACCGGGCAGTATGGCGAACATTACACAAGAGTATAGAGTGATCACTTGAGCCAGCCAAATGCCAGATCGTAAGCTTTTGGATGCTCTCTCGTATAATATATAAATAGGTCTTCATTTAAAGTTGAGACACCTATAGTACATACTACTCACATGTGAAAGGAATCCAAGACCGTTGCATATATACAACTATAAAAAATCCACGCAATGTGGATGTTTGATAATGGGCAGAATGGCAAACGTATACAAGTGTTTAAAACGCTTGCGCCAATCAAATGCCAGGTCGTAAGCCCTGGAATGCTCAGACTTCCATCTTCCCTCGTACAAAAACGATAGATGCTTTGTCTCAAGCTGAGACACCTATAATACAAAGTAATAAATTAAGGACAATCTACCTCGCGAGGATGTCAGCGGAGATAGCCTCATGCTTCTTGACGGTGGCGTCCACCTGGCTCAAGTTGGAGCCGTACCTCGGGTCCGACAGGACCTGAATCATCTCCTTGAGGTAGCTTCTCCTCAGCACCGCCTGCAAACCAATACATCCATAAGTGATACTTCTGGAGTCGCTTTTGGGTACAGGGTTTCCTCGAACTCGGAGACAAAAAAACTTCCAAAGGAGAGAAACCGCAAGTCATAGATCACTACAAGGTGGCGTGGAAAGTAGCGATATAGGAAGAAGCCATAAATCCTGGAAGAGTGCTCATACAAGACTCTTGACCCGACCACTGACCAAGTTTCCCTCGCTCTTCCTTTGCTTCTATTACCAACCACGTTTGCTTCAAAATATTGCGAGTGTATTAGATAGTATTATTTTTTGACGCCTCCTGTGCCAAAAATATTTAATGCTAGACAGAGAGAGGGAACAACTAATAAAAAAGTATTATTTGACATCTCATCAAAGATGAAGAAAAACATGGAAGTCTGGGCATTTACGGGGCTGACGACCGTCATAGGCTGGTTTAAGTGATCACTTTACATACGTGTAATATTCACCAATTCTACCCATTATTGACAACCACACTACTCAGATTCTTGGCAGTAAATGTTACACGTGTGTAAAGTGATCACTTAAACCAGCCTATGACGGTCGTCAGCCCCGTAAATGCCCAGACTTCTATATTCTTCTTCATCTTTGATGAGATGTCAAAAAATAATATGAAAATAACTCCTGTAATTGGAGAAAATCCAGATTTTGTGAACAAGTATTTGGACACACTCAAAATGTTGTTAACAAAAAAGTACATCAGTTCCGTCCTAAAAGCACCTATTATGGCAAAAAATAAATCAGGTATGAATTGACAAGCATTGTTTTTATAATTCTGTAGATTTAACTCAGAAAATAATTAAATAAAAAAATGAAAATAATTGAAATATTAATCGGTACATCGTGTAGGGGATCTTCTCCCACACATTGTAAGAGGTGGATTAAGAGGCTTATCTCCATTAAAAACAGCCACACGGCCTATACCTTGGTGTCAGCTGCGTGGCCCGTTCTAACTAACTACACTAACTAACTAACTAACTACCTTTTACAACCTGTCATGAATCAAAAGCGCGCTGACTAATTTACAAGGTTTCCCGAAAACTGGGCAAGTTTTAGAAACTCAATAGATGGTATCTTGTTTCATAACTAACTAACAAAACATCACGCCGCTTCCCTCAGGGGTAGGCAGAGAGAATCGAGCGCCACACCACTCTGTCCTTGCAAACGTTCTTCGCCTCTTCCTCATTCATGCAACTCCTTATATATACCCGCCGATATAGTAAGGCCCAGATAATACGTTGAATCACAATTGAATTTTTAAAAATCCAGGTAACATTTTACGTAAATATTTTTTTCTTCGCCTCTTCTACATTCATGCATCTCCTCATACATACCCGACGATTATTACGACTCCTGACCCGGCCGCTGTTCTTCTCTTCTTGAATAAGAAAACTTGTAATCCGAACAGAGTCGCAACGAGTTACCTTGGTGTTGAACTTGTAGTTGAGGTGCTCGAGGCGCTGCTGGCGGAGCAGCTCCTGGCGCAGGGCCACCTCGCGCTGGTGCTCCGCCGCCTCCAGCCGGCGCCAGGCGCGCTCCAGCTCCGCCGGCTTCTGCCACTCGGCCGGGCTGAACGCTTCTCGCGAGAGCGACTTCACCACCAGATTGATGTGGAAGAACAGCGCCTCGATCTCCGAGCGCTCCTTGTACCTGCGAAGATTTCGCGTCACATGAACACATGAACACATGAACACATGAAGGAAAGGTGATCAGCCCTCCGCTTCCGGTACCAGTCCAAGGTAATATTGAATAAATATAAGAGTGAAAAAATCACTTATATTTATTTGATCCCACATGGGAATCAAACCCGGGACCTCCGGTACGGTAGCCGAGCGTGCTGACCATTACACTACGGAGGCGGACCTAACAGTGAAGGGTTAACTGGCAGTACACAATGCAGTCAACTCTACATCTATACATCTAGTCATACATGCCCTCCGATTACGCAGACTTTTGACACCGCCAGATTTTAGGTTCTGATTGATCTGATGGTCAACTCTAATTTATGGAAATGAAGCATGGAGTTGGCAAAAGAAGGATGAGAGTAGACTGAATGCAGTCGGATATCCATCATTCTTTGAAGATATAATGAATATCTGTCTCTGTAGCAAGAGCATGATGAAGAGAATGGACAGCCCACTCACTTGGGTGGCTTCTCCACGGTCCGGTACTGCTTGAAGGCCAGCAGCAGCCTCTGGATGCCGTCCAGCGAGTTGGGGAAGTCCCGGTCGCCCAGCTCCTCGATCTTGAGCCGGATCCACTCCAGCAGGGCCGTCACCAGCCGCGAGTACTGGCTCTTCTTGGCGTCTGCGTCCATCAGTTGGCCGACAATCTGGAAGCCCGCAAAACAGTCATTTATTTACTAGCTGTACCTGGTCATTATATTTTCTCACTAGCTGTATCCGGTCACTCGTACCTATTATATATTCCCCTAGCTGTACCCAGCCACTTGTACCTATTATATCTTCTACTAGCTATACCCAGCCACTTGTACCTATTATATCTTCCACTAACTATACCCGGCCACTTGTACCTATTATATCTCCCCTTAGCTGTACCCGGCCACTTGTACCTATTGTATCTTCTACTAGCTGTACCCAGCCACTTGTACCTATTATATTTTAAAATAGCTGGAAAAGGAAAAAAAAGAGAGCACACATTTCAAACATGTTTCTTTTCTCAATCTAAGAAACAAGCTACAGCATGTGTCAAGAAGCACGATGTCCGCCATGAGCAAAGGTTTCAAATATATTCATTTCACAATGCTTCTGAACCAATGAAAATCTTACAAAGCTATAAAAAAGCAGTGCAATAAAAAACATAAAAAATTCCAAGTGATAGCATCTGTCAAGAAGCACACTGTCCGGCCCGTGCGACGTTCAGTATTGCGCGTGTTGCCGTTACGTTCGACAGATGGAGCTACCATTTCCCTCCAAACGACTGGCGGCATGGCACAAGGGCGTTGCGGCCGATCCAAGGTCTGACTGGCGAAATACTCACATTTGCGATTCTGCGGCCGATCTTCATCTCGTTCTTCATGCGGGCGAAGGTGTGGTAGTAGCTGGCCACGTATGTAATGACCGACTTCTCGTCGGGCCGGCTAGTGTCCACGTCTGGAATCAAACACGGACCAATCAACAGAATCTACAATTACAAACATAATCTACAATTCGCTCACTCCTTTCAAGAACGTCATAAATAAAAAATCGTAAATTTTCAGTTGAGCATGTTTTCGGAATGCCCAGAAAATGTACTATATCCCAGCAAAAGAGGCATATTTTTAACTTAATATTTACCCGCTACAGGGCAGAAAGTGTTGTTTTTGCATTTTGAAGAAAAGGTATTGTTTGATTATTTGTTTAAATGTACTAAATATTTTTCAAATGGAGAAAAAACCTTCAAGGTTTACCTAAAAAGATCTGTTGCACAGTAAAAAGTTCAATATGTGGCTTGATAATTATTTTTAATACATTGTATTATATTTTTAAACTTTAAAAACATTCTCCTAAAAAATCAAGTTTTTTCATATATGTATTGTTGAAAGGAGTGAGCGATATATCCTTACATTGACAAAATAGACTTAGATAATTAAGTTTTTGGTTAGGAAATATGAAAGTCCTGTTATTGGCTGGTTTAAGTGATGACTTTACACACTGTCTAGCATTCACCATTCTGCACACGGATTGACAAAAAAAATAACTAAATTTCGAAAGCTGTATATGTTTAATTCTAGTGACAAAAAACCTCACATTCTCCGTTCACAATATCTTCTTCGTCTATGTTTAGATACCGGTGAAACTCTTGAGATGTCAAAGTGCAAGTGCAGGGTCGGTTTAGTACCTTCGGCGTCCAGAAGCCTCGGGATTCCGAGCTGGTCTTCAGCCGTGACGAAGGCGTGGTTGAGGTTGTCCATGTTGGGCTCCCCGACCAGCCGATTGTAGTCGAACAGGTCCGGACGGTGCGAGTGGATGAGGGCGTTGAACCCTAACCCGGTGCGCCAGGAGTCCGTGAAGTTGGTGATGTGCACGCCCTGGTAGCCGTTGGTCTTGCGCTGGCACCACAGCAGCAGCGCGTCCTTGGCGCTCTTCTTCTCGGAGGAGTCGTTCTCCTCGTCCTGTGCGGGCATAGAGATATCAGTCGCGTCAGAACATGGCATATAGAGATATCGGTCACATCATAACACAGGATACTAAAATATTGGTCATGTTAAAACATAGGATACTAAAATATCTAAAATACTAATTAGGACAAAATGTAGCATACTGAGATATAGGTCACATCATAACATGGCATACTGAGATATCGGTCACGTCAAAACATGACATATCAATTAGGTTGAAACATAACACATAGAGATATCAATTAAGTCGAAACATAGCATATAGAGATATCAGTCACGTCATAACATGGGATACTGAGATATCAGTCGCGTCAAAATATGCCATAAAGAGATATCAATTAGGTCGAGATATGGCATACTGAGATACCAGTGAAGTCAAAACATGGGATACTGAGATATCGGTCATGTCAAAACATGGCATAATGAGATAACGGACTCTCAAAATATGGCATATTGAGATTTCGGTTACTTCAAAACATGACGTACTAAGATATCGGTCATGTTAAAACATGGCATACTGAGATATCGGTCAGGTCAAAACATGGCATGCTGAAATATCAGTCACGTAGAAACGTGGCATACTAAAATATCAGTCATTCAACACATGGCATACTGAGATATCAGTCACGTCCAAACATGGCATACTGAGATATCGGTCACATAGAAACGTGGCATACTAAAATATCAGTTATTCAACACATGGCATACTGAGATATCAGTCACGTCCAAACATGGTATACTGAGATATCAGTCACGTCAAAACATGAACCAATCTAATTAACAAATCACCTCTTTAAAACAGTTGACCAATACTTACAACATCAATTTCGATCTCTTGAATCTGGAAGCGCAGGATGATGGTCCAGATCAGACCGAGGATGAGGCGCGGGTTGCCGTCCACAATGTCCTCGGCGCCAATGGACTCCAGGCGGACCTGCATCAGAGAGAGAAATTTATCATTCCCCTTGCTTATTACATACAATAGTTACCTAAGACAGCGTCGGCATTGATAGTTTCCCATTCCTATACACAGGACCAACCTGCCGATGGTTATGCCTGTAGGAAGAGCTACCGCTACGTTAAACAATATCTCATTGGATATTGATCCGTTCCATGTGTCTGAAGGAGTTTTCCGAAGCGGGATTCTTCTACACCTTTAGCAATAGTTCTTGCATATATTTTATTTTAATGTATACGATTTTAAAAAATTATGGTTTGTAATGTATATAATAATAATAAAACCCTTATCCGCACCCCAATGGTGCATAGGGCACTGCGTCATATAAACGCAGTGTTATCTTGATCATTTACACATGAAGGAAAGGTGATCAGCCCTCCGCTTCAGGTACCAGTCCAGGGTAATATTGAATAAATATGACAGTGAAAAAATCACTTATATTTATTTTACCCCCCTTGGGAATCGAACCCGGGACCTCCAGAACGGTAGCTGAGCGTGCTGACCATTACACTACGGAGGCGGACGAATGTATATATTAAAAAAAAAAAACTGACTGAATGCAGTCGAAATGCGATCTCTCAGAAGAATGTGCGACAAAACGATGTATGATAGATGTTCGAATAGTGAAATAAGGAAGGAATGCAAAGCTGAGATAAGCATTATCGATAAAATTAAGAAAGGTGTGTTGAGATGGTTTGGACATATCAATTGAAATAAATAAATTGAATACATTAAGTGAATTTTTGTTTCTTTTAGCTAAAAACATATTTTATTTTAATCTGTGTTGGGAACAGGAGGGGTAATCTAGTGTGGGCCAATCAGGAACTTAGAGACCGTTAACTAACTAACTAGCTAACTACCGGGAACATACGGACCGGAGCAGTGGTCTGCATGTTCCCGGTAGTTAGCTAAGGACAGCATCGGCATAGATTGTTTCCCATTCCTATATACAGGAGCAACCTGCCGATGGTTATGCCTGTAGGAAAAGCTACCAGTTCCTCCAGGGTATGCTCGGCTACAACCGTTCAGAGACTAAAAGGAATGTGTATTTGATGAGGGATTTCTATCCATTGTTGCGCGGTATGATGGATAATCCTGAAACTATCCGGAGCATCGGTCTGTATGTTCCCGATAGTTAGCTAAGGACAGCGTGGGCATAGATAGTTTCCCATTCCTATATACAGGAGCAACCTGCCGATGGTTATGCCTGTAGGAAGATATGCTGAACAATACCTGTTCCATGTGCCTGAGGGGGTATTCCCATAAGGGATTCTTTTGCATCTTTGGCAATAGTATTCTTGCTTTTTTTAGATTAAATAAGATCCAAAATAAAACAAGGTTTGTTGGATTGAATTCTACATTTATTTATGTATATGTTAATATGTGACGCGTTTCGTATTCTTAGGACATTATCAAACACATTTGGAGTGTTTGATAATGTCATAAGAAGACAAAACGCGTCACGTAATAACATATACATAAATAAATGTAGAATTCAATCCAACAAACCTTGTTTTATTTTGGATATATTACCCAAGAATTTAATTGCATCACCCAGGCTCTTGCAACGCGCCTCCAACTGCAGTCTTTGAAAGCTGAAAAGGGGGCAAAGCATCATGGCAGCCACGGCTGTTGCGGACGTACCTTGGTGTGCAGGAAGGCCAGACTCTTGTTGACATTCTCGATCTTGTGGACCCTCATCCGCCCGTTGTTCGGCTTGCCCAACTTCTCTCCGGAGATGATCTCCAGGAGCTTGAGCAGCTTGCGGCCGTCGGCCAGGTCCACAAACAGGTCCTCCACCTCCATCCGGGCCTGGAAATGAGAAAACATGTCAGAATCACCGACAACTCTCTGGTAACACTTTCAATTCATCCTTCAGTCAGTCCTGCACTGGAATAGCGAGGATAGCGAGAGCGCCTTCTCTATACATCTACAGGAGACTGTCTACCCTCGGAACCCTAACTGTACATCATATCATCCTTACCAAATATCTTGTAGTACTTATATTTACACTTCTCGGGAGAGAACACCTTCCATTCCTCCACATAACACATCATCCTTCAGCCATTCCTGCGCTGGAGTAGCCCGCATCTCCACACCAAGAGTGTGCCTTCTCTGTACACCTTCAGGAGACTATCTACCCTCGGAACCCTAACTGTACATCATGTCATCCTTACCAGATATCTTGTAGTACTTATATGTACACTTCTCGGGAGAGAACACCTTCCATTCCTCCACATAACACATCATCCTTCAGTCATTCCTGCACTGGACCAGCCCGCATCTCCACGCCAAAAAGGCAGCTTGATCATTGATTCCTGATTAGGGAAGCATTAGTTACCTTTTGTAAGAATGAATTCATCCATTTAGTAAACGTCTTCTTCTGGATGTGTAGCCGCTCCTCCTGGAGGGCCTTGATCCGGTTCTGCTCAAACTTGGCCACATCCTCTCTCTGCATCCCGCTGTGCTGCTGCACGGAGTAGCCTCCGGGCTCATACTGCGGCCCTGTAAACCAACAATGCGATATAGCCAGCTTACTTGGCGCTCCAGGCTAAATGGAGTAAAAATGCTAGCAGGTGACGGTCGGATATTGCCGACTGTTATATGCTGGGCTCTATACTAGTAGATGATAGTCGGATATGGCCAACTGTTATAGGCTAGGTATATGGGTTCAATACTAGTAGATGATAGTCGGATATTGCCAACTGTTATATGCTTGGTATATGGGTTCAATACTAGTAGATGGTAGTCGAATATCTCTGACATGCTAGGTTGAATACTAGTAGATGATAGTCGGATATCGCCAACTGTTATAGGCTCGGTATACTTACAGATGACAGTCGGATATCCCTGACATGCTAGGTTGAATACTAGTAGATGATAGTCGGATATCGTCAACTGTTATAGGCTAGGTATACTTGCAGATGACAGTCGGATATCCCTGACATGCTAGGTTGAATACTAGTAGATGACGGTCGGATATAGCGGACTGTTATATTCAATACTTTCAGATGATGGTCGGATATTTCTGACTATTATATGCTAGATGCAATACTTGTAGATAGTCGGATATCATCGACAGTTATAGGCTAAGTTCATCACTAGCAGATGATGTTCGGATATGATGAATTATTAATATTCGTAGAAGACAGTCGAATATTGCTGACCTTCATATCCTTATACTAGTAGATGATAGTCGGGTATCACCAATTGTTAGGAGCAAGTTCAATACTAATAGATAACAGTCAGATATCGTGGACTATTTATTTTAAGCTAGGTTCAATACTAGTAGATGACGTTTGAATATTGCCAGCTATAATATGCTAGGTTCAGTACTAACAGATGATGTTCGGATATGCCAGGTTGAATATAAGCGGATGACAGTCGGATAACGCAGACTGTTATGTGCTAGATTCAATACTAGAAGATGATGTTTGGATACACTAGGTAAATATCAGTAGATGACAGTCGGATATTGCTAGGTATACTAGCAGATGACGGTCGGATATCGCTGAACTGTTATATGCTAAGTATACGTCTGCCTCCGTAGTGTAATGGTCAGCACGCTCGGCTACCGTTCTGGAGGCCCCGGTTTCGATTCCCAAGGGGGGTAAAATAAATATAAGTGATTTTTTCACTGAAATATTTATTTAATATCACCCTGGACTGGTACCTGAAGCGGAGGGCTGATCACCTTTCCTTCATGTGTTAACAATCAAGATAACACTGCTTTTGTAATAATGATGCAGTGCCCTATGCACCATTGGGTGCGGATAAGGGTTTTAATATATATATTATTTTATAAAATTCTTTGACATCTCATCAAAGATGAAGAAGAATATGGAAGTCTGGGCATTACGGGGCTGACGACCGTCATAGGCTGGTTTAAGTGATCACTTTACACACGTGTAACATTCACCAATTCTACCCATCATTGACAACCACACTACTCAAATTCTTGGAAGTTCTATATATATGAACCAATTTAGAAACCTTGTTCTTGAATCACTAGAACTTCACTAGAGACATCTATTGGTGAGATGTATTATATGAAAATAACTCCTGTAATTGGAGATAAACCAGATTTTGTGAACAAGTATTTGGACACACTCAAAATGTTGTATATTATTTTATACTAAGCAGATGACGGTCGGATATTGCCGACCGTCATATGCTAAGTCGAATACTAGCAACATTTTTTATTATATAAGAAATATGATGAAGAAAAAAATACATTAAAAAAACAATGGTATGTAAAAATGAAAAACAAGAAAAAAACAATATTGAATACTATGAAAAAATTTATTATATTATTATTAAACCCTTATCCGCACCCCAATGGTGCATAGGGCACTGCTTCATATAAACGCAGAGTTATCTCGATCGTTTACACACGAAGGAAAGGTGATCAGCCCTCCGCTTCAGGTACCAGTCCAGGGTAATATTGAATAAATATTAGAGTGAAAAAATCACTTATATTTATTTGACCCCCCCTGGGAATCGAACCCGGGACCTCCAGAACGGTAGCCGAGCGTGCTGACCATTACACTACGGAGGCGGGTGAAAAAAAAAAAAAAAAAAAAAAAAAAAAAATTAAATGCAATAAAATAAAAAGATAAAATCAGTGTTGTGCTACGTGTCCGAATGTATGGAAAAATATTTTTATCTTATCTGAAGCATATCATTGAAATATTACAATTTTAACTGGTATCGTTCTTATCGCGGAAAATAAAGATTTTTTCGGATTATTCCAACAAATTTTCCAGATAAGAACGGCTCATGTTGAAGAACAGGCGTCAGGAAGGTTTTGAAACACAGTAAAAACGATAAATCGTCAGCTTAATCCCCAAAGAGTCCAACTCCATCCGGGATTACGACGCAAGAGATAGTAAAAGGCATTATTGAGATAAAAACTGCAGTTAATCTAAATATGTATGAGTTTAAACAGAGACGGGGCATGTTTTATCGATCGTTGCGCGGTATGATGGATAATCCTGAAATTATCCAAAGCGTAATGCAGACCTGAATGTGAAATATTGGTATTATTTTTTGACATCTCATCAAAGATGAAGAAGAATATGGAAGTCTGGGCATTTACGGGGCTTACGACCCGGTAAATTATCTGGTCAAATGATAAGCTTAATAATAAAAATGAAAATGGTATTTTCTGGCATTTCTCATGTGTGTGATTATAATCCAGGATTCGGATCTCACATACTAATATAAGAGTTTCTGCTTAATAAAAAAGCTTCTTTACATCTCACCAATAGATGTCTCTAGTGAAGTTCTAGTGATTCAAGAACAAAGTTTCTAAATTGGTTCATATATATAGAACTTCCAAGAATTTGAGTAGTGTGGTTGTCAATAATGGGTAGAATTGGTGAATGTTACACGTGTGTAAAGTGATCACTTAAACCAGCCTATGACGGTCGTAAGCCCCGTAAATGCCCAGACTTCCATATTCTTCTTCATCTTTGATGAGATGTCAAAAAATAATATGAAAATAACTCCTGTAATTGGAGATAATCCAGATTTTGTGAACAAGTATTTGGACACACTCAAAATGTTGGAAATATTGGTAAACGGAGAGATTTCGGAACAGGTAGATGATTTCGTGTATTTGGGTAGTATGTTTTCTAGGGATGGAAAGATTGATAAAGACATAGAAAGGAGAGTGAATGCTGGGCACAAAGTGAACGGTGCACTGAAATCAGTTATAGCAAATAAAAACCTATCAGCGGAAGCTAAACTGGCAGTGCACAACGGAGTCCTGGTTCCAACTCTAATGTATGGAAGTGAAACATGGAGTTGGCAAAAGAAGGATGAAAGTAGACTGAATGCAGTCGAAATGCCATCTCTCAGAAGAATGTGCGACAAAACGATGTATGATAGATGTGCGAATAGTGAAATAAGGAAGCTGAGATAAGCATTATCGATAAAATTAAGAAAGGTGTGTTGAGATGGTTTGGACACGTAGGACGAACGAGTGAGGAAAGAACGGTAAAACAAATTTATGAGGCGAATGTTATTGGGAAAAGAAGCAGAGGAAGACCGAGAAAAACATGGCACGATCAGGTATGCCAAATACTTGAAAGCGGTCAGGTTAGGAGTCGTAACAATCGGCAGGTATGTATGAGGAGACGCGTGAACGTGGAAGAGCCGAAGAATGTTTGCAAGGACAGAGTGGTGTGGCGCTCTATTCTCTCTGCCTACCCCTGCGGAGAAGCGGCGTGATGGTTAGTTAGTTAGTTAGTTTTAATCTAGATATGTATGAGTTTAAACAGAGACGGGGCATGTTTTTTCGATTGTTGCGCGGTATGATGGATAATCCTGAAACTATCCGGAGCATTGGTCTGTATGTTCCCGATAGTTAGCTAAGACAGCGTCGGCATAGATTGTTTCACATTCCTATACACAGGTCCGCCTCCGTAGTGTAATGGTCAGCACGTTCGGCTACCATTCTGGAGGTCCCAGGTTCGATTCCCAGGGGGGTCAAATAAATAAAAGTGATTTTTTCAATGTAATATTTATTCAATATTACCCTGGACTGGTACCTGAACGAAGGGCTGATCACCTTTCCTTCATGTGTAAACGATCAAGATAAAGAAAAAAACTAACTAACTAACCATCACGCCGCTTCCCCGCAGGGGTAGGCGGAGAGAATCTAATGCCACACCACTCTGTCTTTGCAAACATTCTTTGCCTCTTCTACATTCATGCATCTCCTCATACATACCCGACGATTATTACGACTCCTGACCCGGCCGCTTTCAAGTATTTGACATACCCGATTGTGCCAAGTTTTCTTCGGTCGTCCTCTGCTTCTTTTTCCAACTACATTCGCCCCATAAATTTGTGCACCGTTCTTTCTTCACTCATACGCTCCACATGTCCAAACCATCTCAACACACCTTTCTTAATTTTATCGATAATGCTTATCTCAGCCTTACATTCTTTCCTTATTTCATCATTCGAACATCTATCAAACATCGTTTTGCCACACATTTGTCTGAGGGATCGCATTTTGACTGCATTCAGTCTGCTTTCATCCTTCTTTTGCCAACTCCATGCTTCGCTTCCATACATAAGGGTTGGAACCAGAACTCCATTGTGTACTGCCAGTTTAGCTTCCGCTGATAGATAACGCTGCGTTTATATGACGCAGTGCCCTGTGTACCATTGGAGTGCGGATAAGGGTTTTGTTATTATTATACACAGGACCACCCTGCCGATGGTTATGCCTGTAGGAAGAGCTACCGCTATGTTGAACAATATCACATTGGATATTGATCTGTTCCATGTGTCCGAAGGAGTCTTCTGAAGCGGGATTCTCCTACACATTTAACAAGAGTCTTCTTGCTTACTTTTTAATTTGTTTTTTTTTATGTATACGCCTTAAATGTTAGTTTGTAATGTATATATTAATTATTGAATAAATTGAAATTTTTGTCCGCCTCTGTAGTGTAATGGTCAGCACGCTCGGCTACCGTTCTGGAGGTCCCGGGTTCGATTCCCAGGGGGGGGTCAAATAAATATAAGTGATTTTTCACTGTCATATTAATTCAATATTACCATGGACTGGTACCTAAAGCGGAGGGCTGATCACCTTTCCTTCATGTGTAAACGATCAAGATAACGCTGCGTTTATATGACGCAGTGCCCTATGCACCATTGGGGTGCGGATAAGGGTTTTATTATTATTATACACCACCACCCTGCCGATGGTTATGCCTGTAGGAAGAGCTACCGCTATGTTGAACAATATCACATTGGATACTGATCTGTTCCATGTGTCCGAAGGAGTCCTCCGAAGCGGGATTCTTCTACACATTTAACAAGAGTCTTCTTCCTTACTTTTTAATTTGTCTTTTTTTAATGTATACGCCTTAAATGTCAGTTTGTAATGTATATATTAATTATTGAATAAATTGAAAAATTGTTTTCACACGAGGCGAATATTTGTCTTCTTCCTCTGTATTTAGGACTATGTCCTGTCATTCTCCGGTCAGCTCCTGGGACGTAGAAGACCAGCTGTCTCTCCATCGTTTAGATGGTCTTCCTGTGGGTCTGCCACCTCTTCTGTCCGCTGCTATCCTCATCCCTCAATCCCAACTCGCTCTTCCAGCATGATTTCTCCAGAAACGTCTTCTTTCTCTCCCCCATCGCACAACGTCTTCAACATGGCAGATTTACCTTATTTGAGAGTTTCTTACTCTGTCGCCAAGTGTTAGGCCTGCAATGGGTAGAGTCTTCATTTCGGAGGTCCTAAGAAGGCTTTTTGTTCTCGCGGTGTCGGCTCTTGTTAGTATACATTTATTTACAACATTTTGAGTCTGTCCAAATACTTGTTCACAAAATCTGGATTATCTCCAATTACAGGAGTTATTTTCATATTATTTTTTGACATCTCATCAAAGATGAAGAAGAATATGGAAGTCTGGGCATTTACGGGGCTTACGACCGTCATAGGCTGGTTTAAGTGATCACTTTACACACGTGTAACATTCACCAATTCTACCCATTATTGACAACCGCACTACTCAAATTCTTGGACGTTCTATATATATGAACCAATTTAGAAACTTTATAAGCTTAATAATAAAAATGAAAATGGTATTTTCTGGCGTTTCTCATGTGTGTGATTATAATCCAGGATTCGGACCTCACATACTAATATAAGAGTTTCTGCTTAATAAAAAAGCTTCTTTACATCTCACCAATAGATGTCTCTAGTGAAGTTCTAGTGATTCAAGAACAAAGTTTCAAAACTGGTTCATATATATAGAACTTCCAAGAATTTGAGTAGTGTGGTTGTCAATAACGGGTAGAATTGGTGAATGTTACACGTGCGTAAAGTGATCACTTAAACCAGCCTATGACGGTCGTCAGCCCCGTAAATGCCCAGACTTCCATATTCTTCTTCATCCTTGATGAGATGTCGAAAAATGATATAAAAGAACAATCATAAAACATTTTAAATATATTTTTTTTGAAGAGACCCACCAAGCCACCTTGTGTGTCTTGTCGGTGGAGTTCTTTTTACATACGTTTTTTATAGTTTTCAACCTTTTTAACCTAATATACGCACAAAAACGAGAGAAAAAATTAAGATTTTAAACTATTTCACAAATTTCATAGAATTAACTCTTGATCATTCACCCATACCCTTATTTCGCCTTTGTTCCATATTTTACTTTGACCTCTAACCTCCGTCGGCAACAAATTAAAAATGTATGTAACGATATATTGCAGTGCTGGACTCCCATGTGTATTGTTAATTCTTGGGACTATCAAACCTTCGTTGTGGGTAAATTGTGTATCATGGCTGTGTACTAGAAGATTTCTATATTTCTGTCTAGTAGATATAAAGGATATTATGAAACCTTGCCAAATATATACACCGTGTGGCGTTTCAGCTACCGCTTACTCAGAAAACACACAGTTTAAATATTCAGGGCTGTCTTGGGACTATCAAACCTTCGTTGTGGGTAAATCGTGTATCATGGTTGTGTACTAGAAGATTTCTATATTTTTGTCTAGTAGATATAAAGGATATTATGAAACCTTGCCAAATATATACACCGTGTGGCGTTTGAGCTGCCGCTTACTCAGAAAACAAATAGTTTAAATATTCAGGGTTGTCTTGGGACTATCAAACCTTTGTTGTGGGTAAATCGTGTATCATGGCTGTGTACTAGAAGATTTCTATACTTTTGTCTAGTAGATATAAAGGATATTATGAAACCTTGCCAAATATATACACCGTGTGGCGTTTCAGCTACCGCTTACTCAGAAAACACACAGTTTAAATATTCAGGGCTGTCTTGGGACTATCAAACCTTCGTTGTGGGTAAATCGTGTATCATGGTTGTGTACTAGAAGATTTCTATATTTTTGTCTAGTAGATATAAAGGATATTATGAAACCTTGCCAAATATATACACCGTGTGGCGTTTGAGCTGCCGCTTACTCAGAAAACAAATAGTTTAAATATTCAGGGTTGTCTTGGGACTATCAAACCTTTGTTGTGGGTAAATCGTGTATCATGGCTGTGTACTAGAAGATTTCTATACTTTTGTCTAGTAGATATAAAGGATATTATGAAACCTTGCCAAATATATACACCGTGTGGCGTTTCAGCTACCGCTTACTCAGAAAACACACAGTTTAAATATTCAGGGCTGTCTTGGGACTATCAAACCTTCGTTGTGGGTAAATCGTGTATCATGGTTGTGTACTAGAAGATTTCTATATTTTTGTCTAGTAGATATAGAGGATATTATGAAACCTTGCCAAATATATACACCGTGTGTCATTTGAGCTGCCGCTTACTCAGAAAACAAACAGTTTAAATATTCAGGGCTGTCTTGGGACTATCAAACCTTCGTTGCAAGTAATTGGTGTATCATGGCTGTGTACTAGAAGATTTCTATACTTTTGTCTAGTAGATATAAAGGATATTATGAAACCTTGCCAAATATATACACCGTGTGGCGTTTGAGCTGCCGCTTACTCAGAAAACACAGTTTAAATATTCAGGGTTGTCTTGAGACTATCAAACCTTCGTTGCGGGTAATTGGTGTATCATGGCTGTGTACTAGAAGATTTCTATACTTTTGTCTAGTAGATATAAAGAATATTATGAAACCTTGCCAAATATATACACCGTGTGGCGTTTGAGCTGCCGCTTACTCAGAAAACACAGTTTAAATATTCAGGGTTGTCTTGAGACTATCAAACCTTCGTTGCGGGTAATTGGTGTATCATGGCTGTGTACTAGAAGATTTCTATACTTTTGTCTAGTAGATATAAAGAATATTATGAAACCTTGCCAAATATATACACCGTGTGGCGTTTGAGCTGCCGCTTACTCAGAAAACACACAGTTTAAATATTCAGGGCTGTCTTGGGACTATCAAACCTTCGTTGTGGGTGAATCGTGTATCATGGCTGTGTACTAGAAGATTTCTATATTTTTGTCTGGTAGATATAAAGGATATTATGAAGCCTTGCCAAATATATACACCGTGTGGCGTTTGAGCTGCCGCTTACTCAGAAAACACACAGTTTAAATATTCAGGGCTGTCTTGGGACTATCAAACCTTCGTTGCGGGTGAATCGTGTATCATGGCTGTGTACTAGAAGATTTTGATAATGGCCAACTACGGGGGCGGGGGAGACCTGACAAGGCAAACGTAGAAGAAGAAGAAAGGGTCTTACCGTTCCGGCGTCCTGTTGGCTGAAAGTCCTGATAGGTAGAGTTGCTGAAGTGCCTTGCCGCCATCTTGTGTAGTCATGGGTGCTCCGCGCCAGTGGTCACTCAGCCGAGCTGTTGCTGTCGTCGGTGCTTCTGCTGGAACAAAGCAGACAGTCAGTGTCCGTAAATAATGTGTGTGGGTATGTTGGTGACACAGCGGTGATGATACATCCCGCAATCGGGTGAATACCCGCATGGCATGGCGAGCAGCGTCTGTCCTAAAGAGCAGTCACTCACTTAGAGCTACCTAGCAACTTATATATAGGATAAACCAAAGTCAAAGAACTAGTAATCATTTACTGACAGTCTTCAACCACCTCACCACACAACAGTATTAAAAAGTGCCAAGATTTAACCGCAGTCGGCATCAAACGGAGCCACGACTACAATAGAATCAGCATCAAACGGTGCCACGACTCCCCTGCAGTCAGCATAGAACAGAAACACGATTAAACTGCAGTCAGCATAGAACAGAACCACTATTAAACTACAGTCAGCATAGAACAGAATCACGATTAAACTACAGTCAGCATTAAACGATGGCACGACTACACTGCAGTCAGCATCAAACGGTGCCACGACTACAGTACAATCAGCATCAAATGAAGCCACAAATCCACTACAATTAGCATCAAACGGTGCCACGACTCCCCTACAGTCAGCATAGAACAGAACCACGATTACACTGCAGTCAGCAGAGAACAGAACCACGATTAAACTACAGTCAGCATCAAACGATGGCACGACTACACTGCAGTCAGCATCAAACGGTGCCACGAATACACTACAATCAGCATCAAATGAAGCCACAAATTCACTACTGTCAGCATCAAACGGTGCCACGACATCCCTTCATTCAACATCAAAAAGTATGCCTTTGATTTCAGGAGACTGCAGAAACCTGGCTTTGAGCTCACCCAAATCCGTATGGGTCACGGTGGGTTCATGAGCTACCTACATCGTTTCAAGGTCTACGAGATCGACAGCTGTACGTGTGATGATGAGACACCTCAAGATGTCCCTCCCCTGTTGAAGCTTTGCCCCCTTTTCAGCATTCAAAGACAACAGCTGGAGGCGCGGTGCAGGAGCCTGGGCGAGGACCTATCCGTGCCAGTTCATAGGGAACTCTCACAAGTGGTGGTATCATACATGATAAGGACATTGCTACCATACACCAAGCTAGGACACAAAATGCCCAACCCTCTTCTAGTGGAACGGGAGACCTGCTGAGGACAGTCCGCAGTCTCTGTGAGCGGCTTCTCCCGAGGAGTTCTACGTGGTTTCCTCCCAGCAATGAGCAATTGCTGACAAGTTCCCCACTGGCCCACACTAGATTATCCCTCCTGTTCCCAACACAGATTTAAATAGAACTTGTTTTTAGCTAGAAGTAACAAAAACACTCATTGTTCTATCAGGCAATCTGACGCTGTACCCAAAGGAAAATACACCTTTGACTTGAATTGTATTATTGTCACGTGGCTCAAGACGTTATTTCCAGACACACATGTGCAAATTGGTGCTGTATGTAAACATTGAGACGAATTACCGTAATATGCAATATCACACACACAACAGTCTGACATAGTGTGAAATGAGTGATATACGACCGATATGATGCAAGCATTTCCTCTGTGAATCCCCCATCTGCAATTGGTCACAGTTTAGTTCACAAGAAGCACAAATTAACGCAAGAATCACGCAATATGTGACGTCACAAATATTTCCATTCATAATTTGTCTAAAGCCTACCAAACAATTGTCAGACCCGCACTCCTCTATGGCTCCGAACGCTGGATGATGTACAACACCTACTCTAGGCAACTAGAAACTGCTGAAATGCGAATGCTTACATGGTCAGCTGGAGTGTCCCTTGGAGACATGATAAAGAGTTGACGCATTCGTCGAAGCCTGGCTGTAACAGGCATCAATAGTAAGGTAGGGGAAAGGCAATTGGAGGTGGTATGGGCACATAGGGCGCAGAGAACCTGATTATATTGTGAACCAGGCAATCGCCATAGAAAGGCATCTAGAGGAAGACCAAAGTATTCCTGGATGCTGCAGAGAGATAACATGATGTAAGCAGTTTTAAAAAATTATAAAAATGTTTTTTCTATACATATTCTAAAAAACAAAAAAATATCCAATACACATTCTTCAAAAAAATCAGGCGTGGAAAGACGTATTACCTCTTCGCCGGCCAACCGGCGAATGAGTTCTGTCTTTGCGAATATCCCCCTTAAAAGAAATCAGCACTCAATTCGCTTCGCTCAAAGCTAGTCGCGCCAATAAGCGCACATATTTGGTTGCGAATTGCGTATTTCCAGCTCCCGGTATATTTGACAATTCGCCACCAAAAACTTGAGCTGGAAAGAAATACAAACCGGGAAAAAGTAAAGAATACCATCTCTAGCTGATATAGACAATATAAATAAAATATTTAAGGGGATATTTGAAAACACAGAGTTTATTACACCGGAGAGGTCACATGTCTGTTCACGACCGCTTTTTTTAACGAACGTATATTGGATATTTTTTGTTTTTTTGAATTTATATAGAAAAAATTTTTTTATAATTTTTAAGACAACTCATTCACCGGACCACCGAAGAGGTAACACGTGTTTTCTCACCCGTTTTTTTTAAAGAACGTCTATTCATTCAAACCCTTTTCCGCACCCCAATGGTGCATAGGGCACTGCATTATAAACACGGTGCTATCTTGATCGTTTTCACACGAAGGAAAGGTGATCAGCCTTCCGCGTCTGGTACCAGTCCAGGGTAATATTGAATAAATATAGCAGTGAAAAAATCACTTATATTTATTTGACCCCCCCTGGGAATCGAACCCGGGACCTCCGGAACGGTAGCCGAGCGTGCTGACCATTACACTACGGAGGCGGACAAAAAGAACGTCTATTGGAAATATTAATGTTTTTTTATAAATACAAATAGAAAAAAAATTAACTCCTTACCTTTCAAAACCACGTATTAATTTCGAAAAAAAAAGCTTAGTTTTTCAATGCAAAAAGGGTGTTTAAAAAAAATATATATTACGTAAAATGTTACCTGGATTAGGAGAAAACTATATTACGACTCTAACGAATTTCTGGACGTTAATATACAAAATTTGAAGAAAGTGTCTAGACTCTGAACAATTTTTTTTATTTTTTTTTTTTACGATTTTTAATACATATTTTGCTCCCTTCTACTTCAATTAAATTTATTCAATAAAAAAATAATATATACATAACAAACAATATTCAAGGCGTATATATTAAAATTTAAAGTAAGCAAGAAGACTTAAAGGTGTAGAAGAATCCCGCTTCGGAAAACTCCTTCGGACACATCGCTCACTCCTTTCAAGAACGTCATAAATAAAAAATTGACAATTTTAAGTTGTGCATGTTTTCGGAATGCCCAGAAAATGTACTATATCCCAGCAAAAGCGGCATATTTTTAACTTAATATTTACCCGCTACAGGGCAGAAAGTGTTGTTTTTGCATTTTGAAGAAATGTATTGTTCAATTATTTTTTTCAATAAACTAAATATTTTTCAAATGGAGAAAAAAACTTCAGATTTTACCTAAAAAGATCTGTTGCACAGTAAAAAGTTCAGTAAGTGGCTTGATATATATTTTTAATACATTGTATTATATTTTGAAACTTTAAAAACGTTCTCCTGAAAAATCAAGATTTCGATTTATGACGTTCTTGAAAGGAGTGAGCGACATGGAACAGATCAATATCCAATGTGGTATTGTTCAACATAGCGGTAGCTCTTCCTACAGTAACTCTTCCACAACTAGCTTCCCAGAAAGGGTCGGAATCGTGTTTTTTACGCCAATCATTGTAACGACAGATTTGATCGACTGATTTTAGTAAGAAAAAATGATTTTTTTGTATATTTTCGAAATATTATTACGATATTTAATGGGGAGAAATTTTTTACCTGTGTCAGTACTGAACACCTTCATCACTCTAAGCTATCGCTGTTAGTCCAGGCTAATCAAAAGATAAGAATTTTGATCAATTGATTTATTGACAAGTAGGTACTAACCATAGCCGTAGCTAAAATTTATATATCGCTCACTCCTTTCAAGAACGTCATAAATAAAAAATCGTCAATTTTCAGTTGTTCATGTATTCGGAATCCCCAGAAAATGCACTATATCCCTGCAAAAGAGGCATATTTTTAACTTAATATTTACCCGCCACAGGGCAGAAAGTGTTGTTTTTGAATTTTGAAGAAAAGGTATTGTTTAATTATTTTTTTAAATATACTAAATATTTTTCAAATGGAGAAAAAACATTCAGGTTTTACCTAAAAAGATCTGTTGCACAGTAAAAACTTCAGTAAGTGGCTTGATATTTATTTTTAATACATTTTATTATATTTTTAAACTTTAAAAACGATCTCCTGAAAAATCAATATACTAAAATCTAAATATTTTTTTTCTTAAAACAACGTTTTGGCATTGAAAAAAATTAGTTTTTCTTCGAAATATTTTTTTTTTATAAGAAAAGAGTTACTGAATGATAGGATTTTTTTGTATATATAAGTATTATAAAAAACAAAAATATCTTATATACATTATTTACAAAGATCGGGCGTGAATAGACATGTGACCTCTCCGGTGGTCTCCGACGGAATGAATTCTGTGTTTGCGCATATCCCCTTAAAGTTCGTCTATATCAGCTAGAGATGGTATTCTTTTTCCCGGTTTGTATTTCTTTCCAGCTCAAGTTTTTGGTGGCGAATTGTCAAATATACCGGGAGCTGGAAATACGCAATGCGCGACCAAATCTGTACGCTTATTGGCGCGACTAGCTTTGGGCGACTAAATTCGAAAACCGAATCGAGTAATGACTTTTTTTAATAGGTCGGTTTAATACAATTCGGTTTTTAATTCGATTACCCGTGTCTAGTACAGTGGGTGAGCGATAATCGGCGATTGCAAACAGGGTTTTTCGAAATTCCACGTAAATTTTCAGCTAAATTTAGCAATTTTTTGATAAAGAAAGCATGTTGCATAATCAGTTTATTGAAATTAACAATATTTTGTAACGATAATTGGAATTAAATTATCAGGAGATGATGATAATATATTCTGGCAACTAATAACTCGACAGAGATAATTGGTCCGATAACATTCCGATGTTATATTAACGTCATTAAAAAGTTTGATATTATTTTTTGAGTATAATATTTGGAAAATTATATCTAGTATCTATCTATATCTATATGTATATAAAAATCCATTGCCGTTCCATATATGTATATATATGTATATATATATGTATATATATATATATATATATATATATATATGTATATATATATATATATACATATATAAATATAAATATATATATATATATATATATATATATATATATATATATATATATATATATATATATATATATATATATATATATATATATATATATATATATATATATATATATATATATTAAACTCGAGAATGGATACTTGAACTAAAATAAAAATTAAAAGTTATTTTCCCTCATTACTGAGGTGGTATTAAATAAATTTTCACTTAACCTTAGATAACTAAACACTCGTCCACGCGACGACGCCCTTCTGGGTGCAAGTCGAGTGCACTTACTTCCCCGCACCCCGCACCCGCCGGGCTTTGTTTGCGGAACGATTAACGATTTATTGTTAAATGTCTCTTAGGTACATTCATTCCTAATAAACCAAACATAAGTGTCATGTAACCAGTACTTTTGATCATTTTTAATTGCGTAGTCCGTCTGACGAAAGTTTAGTTACTATGTATATACAAATACCGCCTCCGCCTTTTGTCCGCCTCCGTGGTGCAATGGTCAGCATGTTTAGCTACCGTGCCGGAGATCCCGGGTTCGAATCCCAGGGGGGGAGGTGAAAATAAATATTAGTGATTTAACACTGTGATATTTATGTATTAATTTTAAATCAAACACAGATTTTTTGAGTGTACTAAGTTGTATTTTATTAACAAAAACACATAAAAAATTATATTGTGACAATTGTTTCGCCTTGTTAGGGCGTTATCAAACGAATGTCATATTTATTTATTTAAATGTGATATTTATTTAATATTACCTTGCCTTCATGTAAGTAATGATCAAGATAACACTGCGGCAATTAGATGCAGTGCCCTATGCACCATTAGGTGCGGATAAGGGTTATAAATAAAAAATATAAATATAGTTTAGTTTTACTTCTTATAGTAAGCCGCTTAGTATCACAAAAATAGTATGAAATTGAAATATTTGTGTTAATAATAAAAACTCAAATATTTTTATTTTAAAGTAAAAAATATTTTAAAAAAATACTATTGCCCAAAAACCGGGAAAAGGGAATGTGTCAACATATCAAAGTGTTTTGATGTACGTTGAAAGAAATACCTGTAATCATGTCAGTAGAATCCTGTCATTATTATCATATCGCTCACTCCTTTCAAGAATGTCATAAAGCAAAAAACTTGATTTTTCAGGAGAACGTTTTAAAAGTTTAAAAATATAATACAATGTATTAAATATAAATATCAAGCCACTTATTGAACTTTTTACTGTGCAACAGATCTTTTTAGGTAAAACCTGAAGGTTTTTTCTCCATTTGAAAAATATTTGGGATATTTAAAAAAAATAATAAAACAATACCTTTTCTTCAAAATGCATAAACAACACTTTCTGCCCTGTAGCGGGTAAATATTAAGTTAAAAATATGCCTCTTTCGCTGGGATATAGTACATTTTCTGGGCATTCCGAAAACATGCACAGCTGAAAATTTACGATTTTTGATTTATGACGTTCTTGAAAGGAGTGAGCGATATGATAATAATGACAGGATTCTACTGACATGATTACAGGTATTTCTTTCAACATACATCAAAACACTTTTGATGTATGTTAAAAGAAAAAAAGAGTGAAAAAAAGGAGTGTGCGATATATTTAATCCCGGGATTTCGACGCTATGAATGGGATCCCGCGGGACTTTGGGATCCCACTCAGTGGGATTTTAGACCCCGAACAGTAGACACGTGTATTCAATGTACACCGATGCAAAAGATAACGCCATAGGTAAGCACTTGTTATATCGCGAGGTGTTGTCAGTTGACGTAATGCCTAAATCCAAGCGCATTCGTCCAGATAACGGCTGTGTCAACATTCACAAATTGGCTTGCATGTTTTAGGACAATGTTTTCTGGAGTTCAGTATTATTATTATTATTATTACTGGCTGTTAGAGGTGTGCCAATAAGTAGCTGTTACATTTGGCATGTCGACATAGGCGAAGAAGAAAATGGAAGTATAAAAAAGTGAAGAATTCGGAAGCCTTGGTATTTGTTTGCAGGGTATAAAGTAGTGGAGAATATGGAAGTCTGGGTTTTTATTTACAGGGTATAAAGTAGTGAACAATATGGAAGTCTGGGTATTTATTTACAGGATATAAAGTAGTGAAGAAATTGGAAGTTTTAGTACATATTTACAGGGTATAAAGTGGTGAAGAATATAAGGGTCTGGGTATTCATTTACAATGTATAAAGTAGTGAGGAATATGGAAGACTGGGTATTTATTTACAGGGTAAAAAGTAGTGAAGAATATGGGGGTCTTGGTATTTTTTTACATGGTATAAAGTAGTGAAGAATATAGAAGGCTCGGTATTTATGAACAGGGTATAGTGAAGAATATGAAAGTCTGGGTATTTATTTCCATATTCTTTCCCATTTGTAACCTTGTAAATAATACCTAGACTTCCATATTCTTCACTACTTTACTTCCTCTAAATAAATACCAAAACTTCCATATTCTTCTCTATATACCCTGCACAGAAATAACAGGACTTCCATAATCTTTTCTTTAATATACCCTACAAATAAATACCAATACTTCCAAATTCCTCGATATTTTATATCTTGTAAATACATACCAAGACTTCTATACCCTTCACTACTTAATACCTTGTAAGTTAATACCCAGACCCCCATATTCTTCACAACTTTTTACCCTGTAAATAAATACCCAGTCTTCCATATTCTTCACTACTTTATACCCTGTAAATGAATACCCAGACCCCCATATTCTTCGCTACTTTTTACCCTGTAAATAAATACCTAGTCTTCAAAATTCTTCACTAATTTATACCCTGTAAATAAATACGCAGACTTACGAATTCTTCACTAATTTATATCAAGTAAACAAATACCGTCTTCACTATTTTACAACAAGTAAATTAATTTCAAGTCTTCCATATCCTCCTCCACCTATCTATGTTGAGATATCAACACATATTAAATCCCACACGACTCATCTCAGGCAGACGGGACGAAAGTCGTGCACACATTGTCGTGTGAACTTGGCCCAAAGTGACCGTTAGTGACGCAATCCCGGGTTGAGGATGACAGCGGCATGACGACATCACGTGTACACACATCCTCCGTCCTCCGCCTAACAAGGCGCACAAGGTCGGAGCGTCTGCCTCCGAGCGCGTGTCTCCGGGCGCGTGTTCGAAGCAGGCCGCGGGCGCAGAGGCGTGGTGGGATATATTTATTTATTGAACGGCTAATGCCTTTAACATAATACACATATACAGTATCTAATATAAAAATACACTAATAGAGAAACAAAAAGTCTTAAACATAAAATAATAATAAAATAACAGCAAGCACTAGTGAATGCACGTCTCCTTCGCACACCATCAGCGAGCAGCGAGAGAGAGTGAAACACAACGTTTACATTTATCCATTATAACATGGAGAAGAAATGCTGAGAAAGTACACACTTCAAGGTGGATAACAATATATTAAATAAATCTATACTTTCAAAAGCATTGGCTAACATGTGAAGCCGCGGAATCGGAGAGAACATGGCATAGTTTGAATTATGTACAAATATTGGAAATATAGATTTTTGCCTAGTACCTCTTGGACGCACGCTAAGCTTTATTAGATTTAGGAGATCAAGACTGTGTAAAAAAATGTTAGGAATTTTATATAGATGTTCCAATAAGGAAAGGGTGCAAGGCTGAGATGAGCACTATCCAGCAAACTAAGGAAGGCGGCTTGGGATGGTTTGGGAAGGATGAGAGTAGACTGGATGCAGTCGGGATGCCATCTCTCAGTGCGGCAAGACCATGTATGGTAGATGTTCCAAAGGTGATATAAGGAAAGGGTGCAAGGCTGAGATGAACACTATCCAGCAAACTAAGGAAGGCGGCTTGGGATGGTTTGGGAAGGATGAGAGTAGACTGGATGCAGTCGGGATGCCATCTCTCAGTGCGGCAAGACCATGTATGGTAGATGTTCCAATGGTGATATAAGGAAAGGGTGCAAGGCTGAGATGAGCACTATCCAGCAAACTAAGGAAGGCGGCTTGGGATGGTTTGGGAAGGATGAGAGTAGACTGGATGCAGTCGGGATGCCATCTCCCAGTGCGGCAAGACCATGTATGGTAGATGTTCCAATGGTGATATAAGGAAAGGGTGCAAGGCTGAGATGAGCACTATCCAGCAAACTAAGGAAGGCGGCTTGGGATGGTTTGGGAAGGATGAGAGTAGACTGGATGCAGTCGGGATGCCATCTCCCAGTGCGGCAAGACCATGTATGGTAGATGTTCCAATGGTGATATAAGGAAAGGGTGCAAGGCTGAGATGAGCACTATCCAGCAAACTGAGGAAGGCGGGTTGGGATGGTTTGAGCGTGTGGAACGAGTGATAAAAAGCCAAAAAATGGATTGATTTAGTAGGAAAAAGTAGCGGAGGAAGACCGAGGAATACCTGGCATTAACTACCTCATTAAAAAATAATTTCACTACATAGTAACCCGAGCGCATTTCAAGGGAAATGACCAAAACATCGTGAAATCTAGACTGTTTTTTACGGATAAATTTTTTTTTAGAAGCCAGCGCCTTATTGAAGGCTCTTCTGCATCTAATTGAACACGCGAACGGTAATACGCAGCCCACTCAGCGCCGCTGACGTCACCCCTTACACCAACGGACAAGCAAGACAACTTCAATTTGAAGATTAATTATTGTAAACGACTTCATATACCTTTCAGTACACTTCTCGCTAGAGAACATCTTCCATTCCTTCAGAAAACACATCATCTTTCAGCCATTCCTGCACTGGACCAGCCCGTATCTCCACACCAAGAGTGCGCCTTCTCTGCACACCTTCAGGAGACTGTCTGTCCTCGGAACCCTAACTGTACATCATACCATCCTTACCAGATATCTTGTAGATAATTTCATTCTGTACACTTTTTGGGAGAGAACACTTTCCATTCCTCCACAAAACACACCATCCTCCCTGCAATGTTTTCTATTGAGTGATGCTCCACACTGTGACCGTCGCACGTTTCTATGAACGGTGACCCTCGTGATAATCGAACCGGGACCTCACGCATGGTGAACAATCGTGCTAATCACTACACTACGGATTGTACGGTAGCCCGTACATTATGCAGTGCAGTTACGGATGAGCAGACGTTAAAATATGTATATGTGTATATATATATATATATATACACATATACATATAAATATATATATATATATATATATATATATATATATATATATATATATATATATATATATATATATATATATATATATATATATATATATATATATATATATATATATATATATATATATATATATATATATATATACATTTATAAGTATATAATAATTTGTCAGACCCGCACTCCTCTATGGCTCCTAATGCTGGACGATGTACAACACCTACTCTAGGCAACTAGACACTGCTGAAATGCGAATGCCTACATGGTCAGCTGGAGTGTCCCTTGGAGACATGATAAGGAGTTGACGCATTCGTGGGAGCCTGGCTGTAACAGGCATCAATAGTAAGGTAGGGGAAAGGCAATTGGAGGTGGTATGGGCACATAGGACGCAGAGAACCTGATCATATTGTGAACCAGGCAATCGCCATAGAAAGGCATCTAGAGGAAGACCAGAGAATTCACGGATGCTGCAGAGAGATAACATGATCCCAAGGCATGGCCTAGGTGACGTTGTATATGACAGAAGGACCTACAGCCTGAGGTAGAAGACAGATGACCCAATAGTCTATAAAGACGATAAGTCGAGATGAAGAAAGGAATGATATTATTTGATATATTGTATTTTCGAGTTATGTTGTTCTTGCTTTAAGGTTTTGGTGTGTGACAAGCATTCTCATGAATGTCAGACCACAAAATCATCAAACTCACAATTAGCATCAATTCTTAAACCACTCACGTCTGGACCAAGAGCAGACAAAACATAAAACCAAGGTACGTACTGGAATCAAACATGGCAATCTCCAAGTTATTTATTGCATATTATTTTTTGACATCTCATCAAAGATGAAGAACAATATGGAAGTCTGAGCATTTACGGGGCTGATGACCGTCATAGGCTGGTTTAAGTGTGATCACTTTATACACGTGTACACTCACCAATTCTACCCATTATTGACAACCGCACTACTCAAATTCTTGGAAGTTCTATATATATATATGAACCAATTTAGAAACCTTGTTCTTGAATCACTAGAACTTCACTAGAGACATCTATTGGTGAGATGTAAAGAAGCTCTTTATTGAGCAGAAACTCTTATATTAGTATGTGAGGTCCGAATCCTGGATTTCAATCACACACATCGCTCACTCCTTTCAAGAACGTCATAAATCAAAACACTTGAATTTTCAGGAGATCGTTTTTAAAGTTTAAAAATATAATACAATTTATTAAAATAAATATCAAGCCACTTATTGAACTTTTAACTGTGCAACAGATCTTTTTAGGTTAAACCAGAAGTTTTTTTCTCCATTTGAAAAATAACTAGTTTATTTTTTTTAAAAACAATTAAACAATACCTTTTCTTCAAAATGCAAAAACAACACTTTCTGCCCTGTAGCGGGTAAATATTAAGTTAAAAATACGCCGCTTTTGCCGGGATATAGTACATTTTCTGGGCATTCCGAAAACATGCACAACTAAAAATTGACGATTTTTGATTTATGACGTTCTTGAAAGGAGTGAGCGACATGAGAAACGCCAGAATATACCATTTTCATTTTTATTACTTAAGCTTATAATTTGACCAGACAATTTATTTACAACATTTTGAGTGTGTCCAAATACTTGTTCACAACTGTTATTTATAGTAACTGCAGACAGTTGGTAGAATTCCATATTGAATTGTTGGGTAATATATCCAAAATTAAACAAGGTTTATTGGATTGAATTCTACATCCAAATAAAAAATAAGTCCCTGCGAAATTAAATTTTTCCACAGATGGCTCTAGTGAAGTCACACGTACGGTGTCATGAGATCAACTATATATGTAGAAGTTCCAAAAATTTCAGTAGTGTGGTTGTCAATCATGGGTAGAATTGTGAATACAATAATTTGAGTGTGTCCAAATACTTGTTCACAAATATTTGAACACACATTCATTTGATTTACTTTTGTGATCACTTACACCAGCCTATGACGGTCTGTAATGATCGTACTTCTATATTCGTCTTCATCTATGTGAAGATGTCAAAAAATAATGTAGTATTGTGATTGTTACACTACTATAAAGTGATCATTTAAACCAGCCTGTGACGGGTCGTAAGCCCTGTAACAACCCAGAATTCTTCATTATTCTTCATCTATGTTGAGAAGTAAATATATTATAAATTCATTCAAACCCCTATCCGCACCCCAATGGTGCATAGGGCACTGCATCATATGAACGCAGTGTTATCTTGATCGTGAACACACGAAGGAAAGGTGATCAGCCCTCCGCTTCAGGTACCAGTCCAGGGTAATTTTGAATAAATATTATAGTGAAGAAAATCTAACTAAAACTAACTAACTAACCATCACGCCGCTTCTCCGCAGGGGTAGGCAGAGAGAATAGAGCGCCACACCACTCTGTCCTTGCAAACATTCTTCGCCTCTTCCACGTTCATGCATCTCCTCATACATACCCGCCGATTGTTGCGACTCCTAACCTGGCCACTTTCAAGTATTTGGCATACCTGATCGTGCCATGTTTTTCTCGGTCTTCCTCTGCTTTTTTTCCCACTAATATTCGCCTCATAAATTTGTTTTACCGTTATTTCCCCACTCATACGTTCCACACGTCCAAACCATCTCAACACACCTTTCTTAATTTTATCGATAATGCTTATCTCAGCTTTGCATTCCTTCCTTATTTCACTATTCGCACATCTATCATACATCGTTTTGTCGCACATTCTTCTGAGAGATCGCATTTATTTGACCCTCCATTTTATTATTTATTTGACCCTCCCTGGGAATCGAACCCGGGACTACGGAGGCGGTGAGATGTCAATATACAGATAATAAAAAATGTATTCTATCAAAAATATGCGAAAATTAAAGTGATTTGAAAATTACCGTTTTTTTGTATGGCTTATTCCTGATATGTATAATTTATGCACGAAAATTCCATACAAAAAATTCCCATACAATGGAACAATCGTATTAAAAATCAACAGACCATCAAAACATCCGGCCACATCCGTTGCGAGGCTGACACAGTCGGGAAAAAGTGGAGTTTGCCGTGTTTTATACTAGAGGATTAGCGGAACAAAATGAAATTCCATTTTAAAAAATCAGCCAGAAATGGTAGTACGTTCTTCGCCTCTTCCACATTCGTGCATCTCGTCATCTCGTAAGGCTGAGATAAGCATTATCGATAAAACTAAGGAAGGTGTGTTGGGATGGTTTGGGCGTGTGGAACCAATGAGTGAATAAAGAACTGCATAACAAATTTATGAGGCGAATGCAGTCGGTAATAGAAGCAGAGACAGACCGAGGAAAACTTGGCATGGTCAATATGTCAGATATTTTGAGTGTGTCCAAATACTATATAATATTAATATAATAGTTTCTGATTAGTAAAAAGCTTCTTTTAATCTCACCAATAGATGTCTCTAGTGAAGTTCTAGTGATTCAAGAACAATGTTTCGAAATTGGTTAATATATGTATATAGAACTTCCAAGAATTTGAGTAGTGTGGTTGTCAATAATGGGTAGAATTGGTGAATGTTACACGTGTGTAAAGCACACTACTCAAATTCTTGGAAGTTCTATATACATATATTAACCAATTTCGAAACATTGTTATTGAATCACCTAGAACTTCACTAGAGACATCTATTGTGAGATTAAAAAAAGAAGCTTTTTATAATCAGAAACAAACAAGTATTTGGACACACTCAAAATGTTATAAAGAAGAAGAAGAAGATGATGAAAATTGGAAAGCGTACCTTCTAATACTGAAGTCTGATATCTAGTTCTCACGGACAGCGTTTGAATCTGAAATAAAGCAGAAACCATTATTCATAACCTAATTACAGGCTGCCAAATATCGCAGAGACGGAAACCGAATTAAAAAACCGAATCGAACAACGACTAGTTTAAAAAAAGTCGGTTTTCGGTTCGGTTTTTGAATTCGATCGCTAAAAGCTAGTCGCGCCAATAAGCGCACAAATTTGGTTGCGTATTGCGTATTTCCAGCTCCCGGTATATTTGACAATTCGCCACCAAAAACTTGAGCTGGAAAGAAATGCAAACCGGGAAAAAGTAAGGAATACCGTAACAGTCGGGTAACTTGCTAGTTGATATATTTGTTATACATAATATATCAACTATATAATAAGGGTTGGGTAGGTTTATCTGTACGCCATGAGCGTTGCTGTAACTTTAACAGATGGCGCTGCCAGACGGACTGTTTGCCTGTTGCCAGGCATGTCACGGTTTAATAATCGTGTTTTTACACCTCGCTCACTCCTTTCAAGAACGTCATAAATCAAAAAATTAGATTTTTCAGAAGGACGTTTTTAAAGTTAAAAAATATAATACAATGTATTAAAAATAAATATCAAGCCATTTATTTAACTTTTTACTGCGCAACAGATCTTTTTAGGTAAAACTTGAAGGTTATTTCTCCATTTGAAAAATATTTAGTATATTTAAAAAAATAATTAAACAATACCTTTTCTTCAAAATGCAAAAACAACACTTTCTTCCCTGTAGCGGGTAAATATTCAGTTAAAAATATGCCGCTTTTGCTGGGTAGTACATTTTCTGGGCATTCCGAAAACATGCACAACTGAAAATTGACGATTTTTTATTTATGACATTCTCGAAAGGAGTGAGCGATATCTTTCTCTAAAAAAATATTTGAATATTTTTTTTACTCTTTACTTTTCAATAATTTTCTTTTCGAAACCATATAATTATTTATAAAAAAAAAATTAATACAAATACGGTGTTTTAATAAAAAAAATAATTACGTAAAATGATACCTGGGTATATAGAAAATGAATATGCGACTATTAAAATCTTGGGCCTCAAATATATGCTTTAATAGTCTACTAACTAACTAACCATCACGCCGCTTCCCGCAAGGGTAGGCAGGGAGAACAGAACGCCACACCACTCCGTCTTCGCAAACATTCTTCGCCTCTTCCACGTTCATGCATCTCCTCATACACGCCCGCCGATTATATTTCGACTCTTTAATTGACCGCTAAGTATTGCTAATATTTCATTGTTTTTTTATTTATTTTTGAACGTTTCTGTGCACAAAGCGCCTCGGCGTGTTAGCCTTGCGCCGGAGCGGTCCTTCTTGGGGCCATATGGGGGTATTACGGCCGGTGACATCACCGGCCGCCGGAGGCACACTCCTCGACGCTAGTCCGGCCTTTCGACCACCGGAATGGCCCCCTTGCCATGCGCCCGATGGCGTGCAGTCTGGGTCAACGCGAATACACACTTTTTGCCAATCGATAAATATCACGATGGGTGATTATTGGCTAATAAATTAATATGAAATTTTTTAATAAATGTTTTACTTAGTAAATACTACTATTTCTTAAAATCTACTGTGACACGTGTTTCGATGCATTCCGCATCATTTTCAAACACCGTATGTGAAGCAATTTCTAAATTTTAGATTTGGGTCCTTGGGACGTTGAAGGTTGAAGAGGGGGTAGTAGCTGTTTCTTATTTTTATTTGTTAATTTATTTTTTTATTTTTTATTTTTATTTCTTATCAGAGGGAACATAGACAAAAGGGGGGAGGCTTTAGTCATTGTCATCTTGTAAAGTATATTGTAAATATATATTAATACATATATATATATATATATATATATATATATATATATATATATATATATATATATATATATATATATATATATATATATATATATATATATATATATATATATATATATATATATATATATATATATATATATATATATATATATATATATATATATATATATATATATATATATATATATATATATATATATATATATATATATATATATAAGTATACATATTATATTAGACTTATGTATTCGGAATGTGGCATAAGTGATGTGGGACTTGCGCAATGATGTCATAATGCATTGTGTTGCTATTTTAAAATTACAAAATGCATTTCAGTAACATATTTATTGCGTTGCGAAACATCGCCAGGATGACGCACTAAAAGGCGTTAACCTGCAATTAGTAAAATAACAAACAATACATAAAATAAATATTAGCAAATTGTTGATTGTTTTTTGACATCTCATCAAAGATGAAGAAGAATATGGAAGTCTGGGCATTTACGGGGCTGACGACCGTCATAGGCTGGTTTAAGTGATCACTTTACGCGCGTGTAACATTCACCAATTCTACCCATTATTGACAACCACACTACTCAAATTCTTGGAAGTTCTATATATAACTAACTAACTAACTAACCATCACGCGCTTCCCCGCAGGGATAGGCAGAGAGAATAGAACGCCACACCACTCTGTCCTTGCAAACATTCTTCGCCTCTTCCACGTTCATGCATCTCCTCATACATACCCGCCGATTGTTACGACTCCTAACCTGACCACTTTCAAGTATTTGGCATACCTGATCGTGCCATGTTTTTCTCGGTCTTCCTCTGCTTCTTTTCCCGCTAACATTCGCCTCATAAATTTGTTTTACCTTTATTTGTTTGTTTTCAATTTAGAAACCTTGTTCTTGAATCACTAGAACTTCACTAGAGACATCTATTGGTGAGATGTAAAGAAGCTTTTTATTAAAAATTTATTAAAAAAAGTTAGTAACAAAAAAAAAATAATTAAAAAAAATAAAAAAATAAAAATAATATGAAAATAACTCCTGTAATTGGAGATAATCCAGATTTTGTGAACGAGTATTTGGACACACTCAAAATGTTGTAAATTGTCAATTGTTCATTGATTTCCATTTAATTTAAACTGGAATACGTTGAGGTAAGGTGAGGTAGGTTTGTGGAAATACACAATATAAATATAAAGGCAGGGCATATATTACAGTAGCGTTTATAACGCCAATCGGTACACTGATATGGCTTCGGGTCGGTATGAACAGACAGTTGACAGGAATTTCATACATAATCCCTAACTAGGCTAGACAGCGCAACTCTGAACTGAAGTATCGTTCAAACACACGACTGTTCTGTGGTGGAATCGAGTCGTGTGGTTCTTGGCGTGACTTTATACGTAAAAGCGATTTCGTAAGAAAAAAACGTAATTTTTTTTCTTCATTAAAACTAACTATCCATCACAGAGTTTCAAGGGTTGGGAGAGAGAATATAACTCTGACTTTGCAAGCAATCTTTTCCTCTTCCACATTCACGCATCTCCTCGTATTTTAAAATTCCTCGGAACATAATTGAAATATATAAAATGCAAATTTATGAATTTCTCAAATGATATCTGGAATACTTTAATTTACATATGTAAGAATGGGCGAATGTTAGTGGGAAAAGTAGCAGAGGAAGACCGAGAAGAACATGGCACAATCAGGTATGCCAAAAACTTGAAAGTGGTCAGGTTAGGAGTCGTAACAATCGGCGGGTATGTATGAGGAGATGCATGAACGTGGAAGAGGCGAAGAATGTTTGCAAGGACAGAATGGTGTGACGCTCTATTCTCTCTGCCTACCCCTGCGGGGAAGCGGCGTGATGGTTAGTTAGTTGGTTAGTTATAATTTCAATAAGTGAAATATTCAAATTTATAAATTTAAGAATTCGAAAAGTGATAATTTTAATATTTTAATTTAATTCAATTAACAAATTTAAGAATTACACAAATATATTTTAAAATGTTCCCATTTACAAATTTAATAATTACAATAATTTCAATCATTTCAGTTAGTGAAATATTCAAATATATAAATTTAAGAATTCTAAAATTAATAATTTAAATATTTTAATTGAATTCAATTAACAAATTTAAGAATTACACAAATATATTTAAAATGTTCTCATTTACAAATTTAATCATTCCACTAATTTCAATCATATTAATTAGTGAAATATTCAAATTTATAAATTTAAGAATTCCACAAGTAATAATTTAAATATTTTAATTGAATTTTACAAATTTAAGAATTACACAAATATATTTAAATGTTCCCATTTACAAATTTGATAATTCCACTAATTCCAATAATTTCAATTAGTGAAATATTCAAATTTATAAATTTAAGAATTGGAAAAGTAATAATTTTAATATTTTAATTTAATTCAATTTACAAATTTAAGAATTACACAAATATATTTAAAATGTTCCCATTTACAAATTTAATAATTCCACTAATTTCAATCATTTCAGTTAGTGAAATATTCAAATTTATAAATTTAAGAATTCTAAAAGAAATAATTTTAATATTTTAATTTAATTCAATTTACAAATTTAAGAATTACACAAATATATTTAAAATGTTCCCATTTACAAATTTAATAATTCCACTAATTTCAATCATTTCAGTTAGTGAAATATTCAAATTTATAAATTTAAGAATTCGAAAAGTAATAATTTAAATATTTTAATTTAATTCAATTAACAAATTTAAGAATTACACAAATATATTTAAAATGTTCCAATTTACAAATTTAAGAATTCCACAAACAATATATGGAATATTTCAATATATACCTACAAGACATATCGCAAGTGTGTATTACACAAATGGGTACATTTCGCAAGGCCAAAAGCATCACGATGTATTTTATTTGGGCAGTGTTTACACAGCGAAAGCGTATCGCGCTCTAGCCAAGATGTAAGCAAGCCAATAAACGCTTCGTCGGAGAAATTGACTCGTTTTCATCGGTTTATATTACAGACAAGCAACTCCATTAAAACTGGAGAGGAATCTCTTCAAAAAATAAACAAATAGGAATATTCCAAAGCAAATAAATGTTTTTTTTAAAGTATTTATTTATTTAACAGTCACCCAGTGAAAAGATGTTTCTGCCATCATTCTGTATTATTTTTATTTACGAACAAAAAAATATTAAAAATAATAATAAAAATTAATACAAAATTTCACAGTTAAAATGCGTTTAGCTTTATCATTTTAGAAATTATGCCCGCAATTAATTTAATCGTGGGTAACGTCGACGAAGTGGCGCGCAGTAGTTGGGTGAAGTTTAAGCTTCAATCTAAAATATAAACTGAGTATATAAATATAAACGAGTATATAAGTATTATATTATTCACTGCTGCTACTACTACGGCCATCGCGCCGTTTCCCCGCAGGAGTGGGCAGAGAGGATGGAACGCCACACTCGTCTGTTCTGACATACACTCCTAGCCTCCCTCACATCCATGCATCAAGTCATACATGGCTTCCAAATCAACCAACGACTTATCCCATATCTTTTTCTAACCCTTATCCGCACCCAATGGTGCATAGGGCACTGCATCCTACAGAAGCAGTGTCATGTTGATCAGAAATACATGAATACATCATAACATCATAAATACAGTGTCATAAATACACGAAGGATAGGTGATCAGCCCTCCACTTCAGGTAACCACTCCAGGGTGATATTAAATAAATATTAGACAGAAAAATCACTGATATTTATTTTAACCCTCTTGGGGATTGAACCCGGGACCTCCAGCGTGGAAGCCTAGCGCGATAACCACTACACTATAGAGGCGGACAAAAGAGACCTAGAGATATGCGCCAGGCTGTATAGCGATGTAAACGCTGCACATATTTATAATATAATCTTAATCTCAACTCTGTTCATAGTCTGTTAATACAATTTATCGCAGAAGTGAAAGTCTAGGAGTGGAGTTACTACGCTGTTATGTAAACTCCATAGGAATTCGCCAAAACGGAAATATAATCACCTCGAGATATTCTTGGAATGTGGTAACTTCGAGAAACGACTAAATTACTATCCCAGCATCGAAAGATGTGAAGTATAGAAGGATGAAAGTAGACTAGATGCAGTCGGGATGCCATCTCTCAGTGCGGCAAGACCATGTATGGTAGATGTTCCAATGGTGATATAAGGAAAGGGTGCAAGGCTGAGATGAGCACTATCCAGCAAACTAAGGAAGGCGGCTTGGGATGGTTTGGGAAGGATGAGAGTAGACTGGATGCAGTCGGGATGCCATCTCTCAGTGCGGCAAGACCATGTATGGTAGATGTTACAATGGTGATATAAGGAAAGGGTGCAAGGCTGAGATGAGCACTATCCAGCAAACTAAGGAAGGCGGCTTGGGATGGTTTGGGAAGGATGAGAGTAGACTGGATGCAGTCGGGATGCCATCTCTCAGTGCGGCAAGACCATGTATGGTAGATGTTCCAATGGTGATATAAGGAAAGGGTGCAAGGCTGAGATGAGCACTATCCAGCAAACTAAGGAAGGCGGCTTGGGATGGTTTGGGAAGGATGAGAGTAGACTGGATGCAGTCGGGATGCCATCTCTCAGTGCGGCAAGACCATGTATGGTAGATGTTCCAATGGTGATGTAAGGAAAGGGTGCAAGGCTGAGATGAGCACTATCCAGCAAACTAAGGAAGGCGGCTTGGGATGGTTTGGGAAGGATGAGAGTAGACTGGATGCAGTCGGGATGCCATCTCTCAGTGCGGCAAGACCATGTATGGTAGATGTTCCAATGGTGATATAAGGAAAGGGTGCAAGGCTGAGATGAGCACTATCCAGCAAACTGAGGAAGGCGGCTTGGGATGGTTTGGGAAGGATGAGAGTAGACTGGATGCAGTCGGGATGCCATCTCTCAGTGCGGCAAGACCATGTATGGTAGATGTTCCAATGGTGATATAAGGAAAGGGTGCAAGGCTGAGATGAGCACTATCCAGCAAACTAAGGAAGGCGGCTTGGGATGGTTTGGGAAAGATGAGAGTAGACTGGATGCAGTCGGGATGCCATCTCTCAGTGCGGCAAGACCATGTATGGTAGATGTTCCAATGGTGATGTAAGGAAAGGGTGCAAGGCTGAGATGAGCACTATCCAGCAAACTAAGGAAGGCGGCTTGGGATGGTTTGGGAAGGATGAGAGTAGACTGGATGCAGTCGGGATGCCATCTCTCAGTGCGGCAAGACCATGTATGGTAGATGTTCCAATGGTGATATAAGGAAAGGGTGCAAGGCTGAGATGAGCACTATCCAGCAAACTAAGGAAGGCGGCTTGGGATGGTTTGGGAAGGATGAGAGTAGACTGGATGCAGTCGGGATGCCATCTCTCAGTGCGGCAAGACCATGTATGGTAGATGTTCCAATGGTGATATAAGGAAAGGGTGCAAGGCTGAGATGAGCACTATCCAGCAAACTAAGGAAGGCGGCTTGGGATGGTTTGGGAAGGATGAGAGTAGACTGGATGCAGTCGGGATGCCATCTCTCAGTGCGGCAAGACCATGTATGGTAGATGTTCCAATGGTGATATAAGGAAAGGGTGCAAGGCTGAGATGAGCACTATCCAGCAAACTGAGGAAGGCGGCTTGGGATGGTTTGGGAAGGATGAGAGTAGACTGGATGCAGTCGGGATGCCATCTCTCAGTGCGGCAAGACCATGTATGGTAGATGTTCCAATGGTGATATAAGGAAAGGGTGCAAGGCTGAGATGAGCACTATCCAGCAAACTAAGGAAGGCGGCTTGGGATGGTTTGGGAAGGATGAGAGTAGACTGGATGCAGTCGGGATGCTATCTCTCAGTGCGGCAAGACCATGTATGGTAGATGTTCCAATGGTGATGTAAGGAAAGGGTGCAAAGCTGAGATGAGCACTATCCAGCAAACTAAGGAAAGCGGCTTGGGATGGTTTGGGAAGGATGAGAGTAGACTGGACGCAGTCGGGATGCCATCTCTCAGTGCGGCAAGACCATGTATGGTAGATGTTCCAATGGTGATATAAGGAAAGGGTGCAAGGCTGAGATGAGCACTATCCAGCAAACTAAGGAAGGCGGCTTGGGATGGTTTGGGAAGGATGAGAGTAGACTGGATGCAGTCGGGATGCCATCTCTCAGTGCGGCAAGACCATGTATGGTAGATGTTCCAATGGTGATATAAGGAAAGGGTGCAAGGCTGAGATGAGCACTATCCAGCAAACTAAGGAAGGCGGCTTGGGATGGTTTGGGAAGGATGAGAGTAGACTGGATGCAGTCGGGATGCCATCTCTCAGTGCGGCAAGACCATGTATGGTAGATGTTCCAATGGTGATATAAGGAAAGGGTGCAAGGCTGAGATGAGCACTATCCAGCAAACTAAGGAAGGCGGCTTGGGATGGTTTGGGAAGGATGAGAGTAGACTGGACGCAGTCGGGATGCCATCTCTCAGTGCGGCAAGACCATGTATGGTAGATGTTCCAATGGTGATATAAGGAAAGGGTGCAAGGCTGAGATGAGCACTAGCCAGCAAACTAAGGAAGGCAGCTTGGGATGGTTTGGGCGTGTGGAACTTATGTGTGAGGAAATAATAGTTAAACAAATTTATGAGGCGAGTTAATATCGAATACCGCAATGCTTGACGAGATGGATTATTTAAATGTAACATAATATGTGCTGTACTGGATTATCGACACGTTATTATGCAAAGGTATGCGTCTTCGGCTGACCGGCTCTCGGCCAATGAATATTAATGTCCCATTATACTATTTTCTCCGCACAAGGCACACTCACAGCACTAGGAATGCGTTATTACCAATACTAGAACATTCAAGGTCTAGTGACGTCATTTAATGTTTTTTAAAAAATATAAATACAGCAAAACCTCTCAGTATTTTTATATGCAGTTGGAAAAAGGAGCAAAGGAAGACCGAGAAAAACTTGCCACGATCGGGTGTGTCAAATATTTGAAAGCGGTAAGTCTTGGAGTCAAAATAATCGGCGGGTATGTATGAACGGGGAAGAGGCGAAGAATGTTTGCAAAGGCAGAATGGCGCGATGGATATTATGACACCCAGTATTGAATAAAGTGGTTTTAACAAGACCTGGTACTAACGAAAGTGGTTTTTACAAGGTTTATATGAATCTATTATTAGATTGTCCGCCTCCGTAGTGTAATGGTCAACACGCTCGGCTACCGTTCTGGAGGTCCCGGGTTCGATTCCCAAGGGGGGTAAAATAAATATAAGTGATTTTTTTCACTGTCATATTTATTCAATATTACCCTGGACTGGTACCTGAAGCGGAGGGCTGATCACCTTTCCTTCTTTTTTAAACGATCAAGATAACACTGCGTTTATATGACGCAGTGCCCTATGCACCATTGGGGTGCGGATAAGGGTTTTATTATTATTATATATATAAACCTGATATATAAACCTTCTTCCTGGCTCAATCTCGACTTATCGTCTTTGTAGCCAGTCGGGGTCAGCTCTCCTCGTCCTCAGGCTGTAGGTCCTTCTGTCATACAGCGTCACCTAGGCCATGCCTTGGGATCATTTTATCTCTCTGCAGCATCCATGAATTCTTTGGTCTTCCTCTAGATGCCTTTCTATGGCGATTGCCTGGTTCACAATATGATCAGGTTCTCTGCGCCCTATGTGCCCATACCACCTCCAATTGCCTTTCCCCTACCTTACTATTGATGCCTGTTACAGCCAGGCTCCCACGAATGCGTCAACTCCTTATCATGTCTCCAAGGGACACTCCAGCTGACCATGTAGGCATTCGCATTTCAGCAGTTTCTAGTTGCCTAGAGTAGGTGTTGTACATCGTCCAGCGTTCGGAGCCATAGAGGAGTGCGGGTCTGGCAATTGTTTGATAGACTTTAGACTAATTATGAATGGAAATATTCGTGACGTCACTTACTGCGTAATTCTTGCATTAATTTGTGTTTGTTGTGAAGTATACTGTGACCAATTGCAGATGGGGGATTCACAGAGGAAATTCTTGCATCATATCGGTCGTATGGCATATAACTCATTTCACACTATATTACCGACTGTTGTGTGTGATATTGTATATTACGGTAATTCGTCTCAATGTTTACACACTGCACTCATTTGCACATGTCGCACATTCTTCTGAGAGATCGCATTTCGACTGCATTCAGTCTACTTTCATCCTTCTTTTGCCAACTCCATGTTTGACTTCCAAACATTAGAGTTGGAAGCAGGAGTCCGTTGTGCACTGCCAGTTTAGCTTCCGCTGATAGGTTTTTATTTGGTATAACTGATTTCAGTGCACCTTTCACCATGATGTATAGAAGTATTATATATATATATTAAGTTAGTTAATTTTGAACGGAACGTATACCGCTTCATAAACGGTAATATTCTCACCAATGTGCTAGCCGAATTTACAGCCAAAACGTTATTTAGTTCATCGATAACAGTTACATCTATGAGATATCCCATCACAGATTTGACCCTAGATAACTAAACATTCGTCAGGCGGACTACGCAATTCAAAACGTGAAAATTATCAAAAGAATTTCTTATCAATAGTAACTGGTTTCTAAATTGGTTCATATATATAGAACTTCCAAGAATTTGAGTAGTGTGGTTGTCAATAATGGGTAGAATTGGTGAATGTTACACGTGCGTAAAGTGATCACTCAAACCAGCCTATGACGGTCGTAAGCCCCGTAAATGCCCAGACTTCCATATTCTTCTTCATCTTTGATGAGATGTCAAAAAATAATATGAAAATAACTCCTGTAATTGGAGATAATCCAGATTTTGTGAACAAGTATTTGGACACACTCAAAATGTTGTAACTGGTTACATGAGTTTTATTATACATTAGTTTGTTAGGAATGAATGTAAGAGACATGTAACAATGAATCACTATTCCGCACAGCTACTACATATCGCTCACTCCTTTCAAGAACGTCATAAATCAGAAATCGTCAATTTTTAGTTGTGCGTGTTTTCGGAATGCCCAGAAAATGTACTATATCCCAGCAAAAGCGGCATATTTTTAACTTAATATTTGCCCGCTACAGGGCAGAAAGTGTTGTTTTTGCATTTTAAAAAAGAGATATTCTTTTTTTAAATGTACTAAATATTTTTCAAATGGAGAAAAAACCTTCAGGTTTTACCTAAAAAGATCTGTTGCTCAGTAAAAAGTTCAATAAGCGGCTTGATATTTATTTTTAATACATTGTGTTTTATTTTTAAACTTTAAAAACGTTCTCCTGAAAAATCAAGTTTTTTGATTTGTGACGTTCTTGAAAGGAGTGAGCGAATTGCGAATACCATATGAACCTTATAGGTTTCCCCAAATTTGCCTCAAGGTTCGGTATATACAAAAATAAATATGCATATGGAAATCCATACGTCGAGCGTCAAAGATTACATATCGCTCACTCCTTTCAAGAACGTCATATTTCAAAAAACTTGATTTTTCAGGAGAACGTTTTTAAAGTTTAAAAATATAATAAAACGTTTTAAAAATAAATATCAAGCCACTTATTGAACTTTTTACTGTGCAACAGATCTTTTAAGGTAAGGTACCTGAAGGTTTTTTCTCCATTTGAAAAATATTTAGTACATTTAAAAAAATAATTAAACAGTACCTTTTCTTCAAAATGAAAAAAACTACACTTTCTGCCCTGTAGCTGGTAAATATTAAGTTAAAAATATGCCGCTTTCGCTGGGATATAGTACATTTTCTGGGCATTCCGAAAACATGCACAACTGAAAATTGTCGATTTTTGATATATGACGTTGTTGAAAGGAGTGAGCGATATGTACACCCAGCATATGCTAATAGCGTGTTTGCTTTCGTTGTTTGCCAGAGATAAGGACCTACATTACACGAGACTTCCCTGATTAGGGCGTGTTTGGACAGTGATGGCCAGATAACGCTATCGGAGGCGTTCTATCCTCTGATCTAACGTCACACAACGGTCGAACTATGCCCTAAACTAGCTAACAAACTAACCATCACGCTACTTCCTTTATTGCTTGGTAGTCATAGAGAATAGAACATCACACCAAACTGCCTTAGCAAACAATCTTCGCCTCTTACACATTCGTGAATATCTTCATACATACCCTCCGATTTTTCCCACTCTTGACATGACCACTTTCAAGTATTGACATACCTGATAATGCCAAGTTTTTCTCGGTCTTCTTCGCTCCTTTTTCCAACTACATTCGCTCCAGAAATTAGTTTTACTGTTTTTTCCACATGTCCAAACCATCTCAACACAACTAATATATCGTAGTCATACAGGAGAAAGTGACCAAGTGCATTTTTTTTACAAAAACGTGAACATTGACTATTTGATATCTTACTAGCTTGATATTGCCCTGAAAAACATCCCAAAGGATTTTAAACTTGGAAGTGTAATATATTAACTTGGTAAAAATGTCCGCCTCCGTAGTGTAATGGTCAGCACGCTCGGCTACCGTTCTGGAGGTCCCGGGTTCAATTCCCAGGGGGGGTAAAATAAAATATAAGTGATTTTTTCACTATAATATTTATTCAATATTACCATGGACTGGTACCTGAAGCGGAGGGCTGATCACCTTTCCTTCATGTGTAAACGATCAAGAGAACACTACATTACACTACGGAGGCGGACGGTCAAAGTATAAGCTGCATAAAATTTGAAAATCATGTTTTCAAGCATTTCCCAGTACATACAATAATCGGGTTATAGTCTTGCATACATCCAAAATGAAGTCTTTGCTAAATTAAAGCTTTCTAAAACTAACCATGGATGACTCCAGTGAACTCAGACAAATACCATTTATTATCAGCAACTAGCAGTTACCCGACTGCGACGCCATTCCCTACCTTTTCCCGGTTTGTATTTCTTTCCAGCTCAAATTTTGGTAGCGAATTGTCAAATATATCCATGTAACATTTTACGAAATTAATTTTTTTCTTAAAACACCGTTTTTGCATAGCAAAAAAAGTTTTTTTTAAAAATAATTTTATGGTTTTTAAAAGAAAAGAGTCATTGAATGGTATATTTTTTTTTTATATTTATTTATATTCTAAAAAACAAAAATATCTAATATACATTCTTTACAAAGATCGGGCGTGAATAGACATGTGACCTATCCGGTGGTCTCCGGTGGAATGAATTCTGTGTTTGCAAATATCCCCTTAAAGTTCGTCTATATCAGCTAGAGATGGTATTCTTTACTTTTTCCCGGTTTGTATTTCTTTCCAGCTCAAGTTTTTGGTGGCGAATTGTCAAATATACCGGGAGCTGGAAATACGCAATACGCGACCAAATCAGCTAACATCGCGTGGAGAGAGTACTTCATCGACGGAGTTCCCAGAACATTGACAAAAAAAACATATGTAGAATGGAGTACAATGTATTATGTATGAGAGATTCCACGTTTCTATGACCTACTGCCGGCTCACAATGCACGGCCTGCATACAAAAAACCAATGCAATGAGAACCACAAGAAAGCCCCTCCAAAAGCACACTTATATCGCTCACTCCTTTCAACGTCATATATAAAAAAAAACTTGATTTTTCAGGAGATCGTTTTTAAAGTTTAAAAATACAATGAAATGTATTAAAAATAAATATCAAGCCACTTATTGAACTTTTTACTGTGCAACAGATATTTTTAGGTAAAACCTGAAGGTTTTTTCTCCATTTGAAAAATATTTAGTATAATTTAAAGAATAATTAAACAATACCTTTTCTTCAAAATGCAAAAACAACACTTTCTGCCCTGTAGCGGGTAAATATTAAGTTAAAAATATGCCGCTTTTGCTGGGATATAGTACATTTTCTGGGCATTTCGAAAACTTGCACAACTGAAAATTGACGATTTTTGATATATGACGTTGTTGAAAGGAGTGAGCGATATTTGAAAACATACATAGAACCACAATATCGAAAACACATTGTGCCGACAGGCGCCATGGCGTAGTTGGGTAGACGCTCGGCTGCGAAACTGGCGTCGCGGGTTCGATTCCCGCCAATTACAAAATGAATTCAAGAAAGATTTATTTTCTATTGGTCTGGGTGTTTGTGATGTATTTTTCACATTAACCTTCCCTTTCCTTACTATCCTACCTGCAGACGAGCATCTAAAATAGCGGGTTTTTCCTTTTAAAATAAAAAAAAATATGTATACACATACACCCCTGGACAAAAAAATTTACGAGTCCTCAAAAAAACTAAAATTGACACATAATGAATTATTCTTGATATTCAATTAGTTTTTTTTTGTATTGTTTAACATATGTGATGACTACTCGTTACTTCAAGGTTAAAATGAAAGATCTTACTCATGAATTGTACTTAGAAATTGCCATTATATACCAGGTATCAGATTATCCGAACCTTAGAGACCCATAACGGTTCATTTATGGTCGAGTGTTTGTGATGGAGTAATAAAAGACATGTAATTTTTTTATTCATATTTTAGAAGAAGGTTCTAATCGCTTTATTTTAAATTAAGGTATTTTACATTTAAACATATTTATAACATTTAAAAATATTTAATACTTAGTGAATTCACCTTTATTTTTTATAACATGTAAAATTCTATTATTTAACGAAGCGTAAAGCGAATCTTAAATTTCTGATGTTATTTCTTCTTCCTAAACTTGAATCAAGTTTTTTTTAAATTCCTCAATGTTTTTTTATTTTTTTTTCCCAACTTTTTTTTTCATAATCGCCCATAAATTTTCTATCGGGTTCAAATCAGGACTATTCCCGGGCCACGTCAACGATTTTAAGCCAATTTTATCCTTGTATTCAATGATCTGTAAGAAAAACAATAAATTATTTATCAAGTGGTCTACAAAGTGCATTAAAAAATAAATATTTGTACTCACAGTGCGGGCTCTATGGCACGGCGCCAAATCGTCCTGAAAAATCGGGTCCGCGGTATACTGCGTAATGTCCTCGATTGTTGGAATAAGATGGTTTTTCAGCACTTTTTTGTACTGGATGGCATTCATCGTACCCTGTATAAAATTTAGAGGTCCCAAACCGTACGCTGTCATGCACCCCCAAATCATGACGTAGGGTGAATGTTTAACGGTTCGAGGGACGCACGACGGATGGTATTTTTCCCCAAGTTTTCGTCGAACTATCTTTATGCCGTCTGGACCAAAAAGGTTGAATTTTAATTCATCGGAGAAAATAACATTTTGCCAATCCTCCAAGGTCCAATTCTGGTGCTCTTTCGCCCAATCCAGTCTAGCCTTCTGCATTTTGTTCGTCAGTAATGGTTTCTTTGCGGGACTTCGTGCTTGGAAACCATGCTCCAACTGCCGCCTGAACACTGTTTTTACTGAAAATGTTGATTAGCTAGTAGACTGCACCTCTGCGTGTATTTTAAGTGCCGTTAAAAATCGATCGCGCATAACAATTTTTTTTATTAAGCGATCATCTCGGGCAGATGTCGCGCGCCCCCATCCGCTTCCTTTTTTCCGTTCTATGGATTTAGTTTGTTGGAATTTTTTAAATAAAAACCTCACTGCACCTTCTGAATACCCAACTCGACGAGATATTTTACAATTAGATATGTTTTGTTGCGACAGTGTGATTATTTTGGATTTTATCGCTATCGACATTTGCTTTGCACTTTCCATGATTGTTGTGTTATGTTCCCTCAAACGCGGGTAAAACAAAATTGTTGAGACATTTTAAAATGTAAATATTGTAGAAAGGTGACACAAAGTGTCTTTAATTTATTGAACAAAAGAAAGAGGTATCGATAAAGGATTTCTTAGAAAAAGAGTTCAGTAAAGTCAAGGCGTGCGGTAGCAAGTAAACTCGTAAATTTTTTTGTCCTGCGGTGTATATATATATATATACATATTTTTTTTATTTTAAAAGGAAAAACGAATATATATATATATATATATATATATATATATATATATATATATATATATATATATATATATATATATATATATATATATATATATATATATATATATATATATATATATATATATATATATATATATATATATATATATATATATATATATATATATAATGTATATAATTAGAGGATGCATAAACGTAAGAGGCGAAGAATTTTTGCAAAGACAGTGTGGTGTGGCGTTATATTCTCCCTGCCCACCCCTGCGGAGAGCGCCGCATTGGTTGGTTAGTTACCTAATAAAGTTTCATGTATGCAAAATGACATTTCCTTATCATTTTACAAGTATTTTTAGAATTTGAGTCATTTCCTTGAAACGCTAATATCGCGGTTTTAAATAAATATAATATTTTCCGAGAATATTACACGAGTATTAGTAGCAGTTGCATACTAGAGGTGCGCCCACAAGGTAACTGTTACTAATCCATGTATTATTTACTTTTTCCCGTGTTTGTATTTCTTTCCAGCTCAAGTTTTTGGTGGCGAATTGTCAAATGTACCGGGAGCTGGAAATGCGCAATGCGCGACCAAATCTGTGCGCTTATTGGCGCGACTAGCTTTGAGCGAACGAATTCAAAAACCGAATTAAGAACGACTCATTTTTATTAAATTCAAATTTTATACCGACATTTCTTGGTGGAACTGACTTACTAACTAACTAACCATCACGCCGCTTCCCCGCACGAGTAAGCAGAGAGAATAGAACGCCATACCACCCTGTCTATGCAACCATTCTTCGCTTCTTCGCTATACATACCCGTCGATTATTTCTACTCCTGACCCGACCGCTTTTGAGTATTTGACAAACGAGTACTTGATTGTGCCAAATTTTCCTCGGTCTTACTCTGCCTCTTTTTTCTAACTACATTCGCCTCATAAATTTGTTTAACCGTTCTTTCCTCACTCATACGTTCCACATGTCCAAACCATCTCAAAACACCCTTATTAACTTTGTCGATAATGCCCAATCTCAGCCTTGAATTATTTCCTTATTTCAAATTTTATTTTATTTGACCAGTGATAAGGTTTCATCGTTACTGACATCATCAGACTTATTTTGAAAGAGTCGATATGTAATTCGGTTTTTAATTCGAACTCCCGTGTCTAATGCAGACCGACATTCTTTGGTTAAGGTCACCAGGCACATCCTGTAATATTATTCATGCAGAATATTGTATATACATACATACATCGAGTATTAATCATTCTCATTTTAAATATAGCATTTTTTATTATTGATATTTCGGAGATAATTTGGTCCATGTAGGTTAAGAAGTTGTCCTCTGTAGTTAGCATCTCGTCTAGTCCATATTGCGTCCTTTTTTAAATCTATATTGCATCCTTTTTTAGATCCATATTGCATCCTTTTTCCATCTATATTGCATCCTTTTTTTATCCATATTGCATCCTTTTTTTATCTATATTGCATCCTTTTTTAGATCCATATTGCATCCTTTTTCCATCTATATTGCATCCTTTTTTAGATCCATATTGCATCCTTTTTTCATCTGTATTGCATCCTTTTTTAGATCCATATTGCATCCTTTTTTCATCTATATTGCATCCTTTTTTAGATCCATATTGCATCATTTTTTTATCTATATTGCATCCCTTTTTAGATCCATATTGCATCCTTTTTTCATCTATATTGCATCCTTTTTTAGATCCATATTGC